>NC_058408.1:51695510-51870696 GCF_002201575.2 Neomonachus schauinslandi
AAAAAAAAAAAAAAAAAAAAAAAAAAAAAAACCACATTGAGATACCACCTTACACCAGTTAGAATGGCAAAAACTGACCATGCAAGAAACAACAAATGTTGGAGAGGTTGTGGAGAAGGGGGAACCCTCTTACACTGTTGGTGGGAATGCAAGTTGGTACAGCCACTTTGGAAAACAGTCTGGAGGTTCCTCAGAAAATTAAAAATAGAGCTACCCTATGACCCAGCAATTGCACTACTGGGTATTTACCCCAAAGACACAGATGTAGTGAAAAGAAGGGCCATATGCACCCCAATGTTCATAGCAGCAATGTCCACAATAGCCAAACTGTGGAAAGAGCCGAGATGCTCTTCAACAGACGAATGGATAAAGAAGATGTGGTCCATATATACAATGGAATATTACTCAGCCATCAGAAAGGATGAATACCCACCATTTGCATCGACATGGATGGGACTGGAGGAGATTACGCTACGTGAAATAAGTCAAGCAGAGAAAGTCAATTATCATATGGTTTCACTTATTTGTGGAACATAAGGATTAGCATGGAGGACATTAGGAGAAGGAAGGGAAAAATGAAGGGGGGGAAATCGGAGGGGGAGACGAACCATGAGAGACCATGGACTCAGAGAAACAAACTGAAGGTTCTAGAGGGGAGGGGCTGGGGGGATGGGTTAGCCCAGTGATAGGTATTAAGGAGGGCATGTATTGCATGGAGCACTGGATGTTATATGCAAACAATGAATCATGGAACACCACATCAAAAACTAATGATGTAATGTATGGTGACTAACATAACATAATAAAATAAATTTTAAAAGATCATTTTGGGAAAAAAATAAATAAAATAAAAGTAATCTCTACACCCAACAGGGGGCTCAAACCCATGACGCCAAGATCAAGAGTCACATGCTCTACAGACTGAGCCAGCCAGGTGCCCCAATATCATATATCATTTTATTTTCAGAGAGAGAGAGAGAGAAAGGGAGAGTGTGTGCGTGTAGGCCAGCAGGGAGAGAGAGGGAAAGAGAGAATCCTAAGCAGACTCCTTGCCCGCATGGGAGCCCCATGTGGGGCTCCATCTCACCACCCTAGATCATGACCTGGCCCGAAATCAAGAGTCAGACGTTTAACCAACTGAGCCACCTAGATGCCCCTTATATATCATTTTAAAACAAATGGCTATGGTAGGAAATGCAGTGAAATGAAGAGTGCACCTCATCATGTCACTGTGATGTCACAAACCTCCAAATGTTGGACAGGGTTGTGAGATCGAGCCCCATGTGGGGCTACGTGCTGGGCACTACTTAATTATATTTTATTACAAGAAACTATATGAAGATGGTCAGCTATATCTAGAGACCTAGACTTTTGTAAAAAAAAATTCTACCAATTTTACATTATAGCATTTATAAAAAAAAAATTACAGCATTTGTAAAAAATTCCATAAACATAGAGTATTGCTATTCAAATCTCCTTGGTTCCTGAGTTCAAATAGAGATGTGTACCCATGTTTCTTTAGCTACTGTCATTAAAAAGGACAGGCCAGAACTTGTCTAAGATTACTCATTTCCCCTCTACACATAAAGACTTTAGAACACATATATGTAGGATGTTTTATAGGTGGAAATCTGTGTTATAAGCTTTAAGCTCACAGGGAAATATCCTTATTAATAACTGAAATGAATGCCATCCTTTTAAACATATGGGGAAAGCTAAAAAAGAAAAATTCTTTTTGTTTTACATGTTCATAACTTAATTCTTTTTTTTTTTTTTTAAAGATTTTATTTATTTGACAGAGAGAGACACAGTGAGAGAGGGAACACAAGCAGGGGGAGGGAGAAGCAAGCAGGCTTCCCACTGAGCAGGGAGCCCGATGCGGGGCTCGGGAGCCTGATGCGGGGCTCGATTCCAGGACCCCGGGACCACGACCTGAGCCAAAGGCAGACGCTTAACGTCTGAGCCACCCAGTCACCCCCATAACTTAATTCTATCTCTGAGGTACTTTTTCACTCTTTATGGAGAGGTTGTTATTCCAAATTGTTCACTATAACTTGGCTTCTACTTACACATGCCTCAGGCAAATACAAAACCCGAACATAATCTAATACACCTCAACAGAATGGTGTCAAGAGCATTAGCCAACTAGATAAGGAGGAATATTAGAATAGACCTTTGGGGCCTATATGGGTTTCTTATTCTTACCACAGTCTCCAAGGGGATATTTCCAAAACAAGATTATGAGGATAAACTACAGAGGAGCTCCAAGTTAGGATATCCAGTTTTCACTGCTGATTCAAGTAAAATCTGTTTACATCAAGAAGCTCATATTGAGGACCCACTTATCATCTTGTACAGGTATTGGTAATACCAATGTTTATGAAAAAGACAGAGTTTCTAACTGCCACCTAACTTTTTTTAAATTTAAAAATACTTTCATTTTTAAATGAAGTATTGCTATTTTATAATTAATCTTATTAAAAAAATATGGTTAACACTCCTTCCCCATCCTTCACTACTATAGACCTTGATGTACATGAGGGTTGTCCTGAGACTTTGTGTCACTTATGATGTAACAAATAAATTAAGCTATAAGATGCAGATTAATATTTGAAAAAAATGAAAGTGACTTCTTGGGACCCAAGGTGAGTCTACAAATATGAAACCAAGTAATTGATAAGTTGTGGCACCTTCCAATACTCCGTAAATGTTTTTTCTTTCTCTTTTTGTAAGCAATTTTTCCTGGCTACCATAATAATTAAAATAGCTTTATGAAGCACTTTGTTGTCTCTATAAAGTATACAGTGATTTAGGTGCATAACATAGAAAGTATTATGAAATCTGACAAGTTAAAGCATGCTTTAACGTAATCCAAATTGCTCTTTTCTTGCTAAAAAAACATAATTTCTTGGCCTTTGTGTTCTCATCAATTCTACCATCAGCCCTAGTGGTTGGTTTTCTCTTTGGACACGTTTTCCACCCAGAAGCAAAGTTAAGTTGAAATCTAGATGCTGAAAAAGACCACTGGTCTCATAAGACTTGCTCCTTACCCAGACTCATAGGGCATATACTGACAATTAGTACTTTTGCAAGATTACAGAATGTTAGTGTTATGGCTCTTAGGAGAATCTCATAAAAGTGTTGAAATCACAAATGATAAATTCATAAATTTAAAAATCTGTTATCATAAATTTTGGAGTACTAAAGTTTCTCAAATTTCCTTTTTCAATGCTAACAATTTCCTGAGATATATATATACATATATATTTTTAAAGATTTTATTTATTTATTTGACAGAGAGAGACACAGCGAGAGAGGGAACACAAGCAGGGGGAGTGGGAGAGGGAGAAGCAGGCCTCCCGCTGAGCGGGAGCCTGATGTGGGGCTCAAACCCAAGACCCTGGGATCATGACCTGAGCCAAAGGCAGACGCTTAACGACTGAGCCACCCAGGCGCCCCCCTGAGATATATTTTCAAGGGACTATTTACAAATACAAATATATAAGGACCAGACAAGATTAAGCCAAAGCCATTATTAAGTGATTTACTTCATCTCCTTGACTTTGTAAATTTGAGCAGGTATGTATTTAATATATCTGTTGTTTCTAGTCCAAAAAAGTCAAAGGTAACACACCTAGATATTTTCAAAACTTTTATGCATATGCACTCAGAACAGAGAACCAGAAACATTTATAAAGATTTTGTGAAAAACAGTAACAAAGGTCTCCTTTGACAATAGAGTGAAAAACCAGAAATATTAATCACCTTTTAAGAAGGGAAATCGACTTTACTTTAAGGGAACTTTTAATTTTAATTGAAAATATTTTTAATTCAGGTACTATGAAAATTATCCTTTCCTGCTGATAGAAAAGCTAAAGGATAAAGAATATATCTAAACAAAGAACAGATTTCTAGGCTAATCCAGTTGAGGTGAAGGCCGAAATACTGAATTGACTTGGTTCTCTAGCATAAATAACACTTATTTTTGTTTATATTTTCATGCCATTCAAGAAAAAAAGGTAAGATTTTCTTGTCAAATTGTTTTACTACAGAACCTGCCTTATTCACTTGAAATGTAAACCTCCATGTCTATAGAAGTCAAATTTGTGAGGCACATATTTTTAATATTCTAGAAGATGTTAAGGACTTTATTTCTCCCCCAGCTTTATTGAGATATAATTGACATATAATACTGTTTAAGTTTAAGCCATACAACATGTTGATTTGGTATATGTATATACTGTAATATAATTAACTACCACTGCATTAGCTAACAACTCCAACACGTCACATAATTACCACTTCTTTTTTGTAACGAGAACATTTAAGATCTACTTTCTTAGTGACTTTCACATATATAATACAATCTTGTTAACTGTAGTCACCACATTGTACATTAGATCCCCAGAACTTATTCATATTACAACTAGACATATGAACCCTTTGACCAATATCTCTCCATCTCCCCCACCCCCATGTCCCTAGTAACCACCAATCTACTCTCTATTTCTATGAATTTGGCTTTCTTAGATTTCAGATGTAAGTGAGATCATACAGTATTTGTTTTTCTCTGACTTATTTTACTTAGCATAATGCCCCCAAGGCCATCCATGTTTTTTGCAAATGGCAGGATTTCCTTCTTTCTCATGGCTAAATAATATTCCATTATATGGAGCACATCTTTTTTATTCATCCATTGATGGACACTTAAATTGTTTTCGTATCTTGGCTACTGTGAATAATGCTACAAAAAACATGGGAGTGCAGATATTTCCTTGAGATCCTGTTTTCACTTCCTTTGAATGTATACCCACAAGTAGGGTTGCTAGATTATATGGTAGTTCTATTTTTAAGTTTTTGAGGAACCTCCATATTTTCTTCCATAGGGGCTATACCAATTTACATTCCTACCAATAATGTACAAGGGTTGTGTAGCATATTTTTGATAACTGCAGAAAATACACCCAATATAAGAGACTAATAGCTCATTAATTTACATTCTTATATGTAAGTGAGCTTAAAATAAACAAAAACTGTACAACCTCTGTTGCTTTGATATTGCTGTTACCATTTCTGATTCCTGCTTTAACTGCTTCTGTTAGGCCTTATTAGAAGGTCTCTAAGCCAAAAAGACAAAGTTGAATTCTTTTACAAGTTCATAATTTTCCCTGGAGGATTAGGCTTTCCAAAGTTAGTAAAATGAACGAAATATTCCAGTCTGACCCAGATGAAAGGTCAAAAATGCTGAGATGCCTCCAAAACCCTGAAAATGGTCCCCAGGCAGACTTGACAATCAGGGAATCTTCATTATGCAAGAGAGAGCCTGGACGTAGAGTGGAATACTAAGAAGAGCCTCTCTCTCTCCCTAGGACGATGGGTCTCAAACGCTAGTGTGCATCAGAATCTGCTGGAGGGCTTGTTAAAGCACATATTGTTGGGCCTTATTCCCAGAGCTTTTGCTTTAGTAAGTCTGAGATGAGGCCTAAAATTCTGCATTTCTAAGAAGTTCCCAAGTGATGCAGATACTCTTGGTCTAGGGAACATATTCGGAGAATCTTTGCTCTATTTTCCATTTATTAAAGCAAATTCTTGAGTACTTGTCAGTCATCCAATTTCCTTTTGTGTAAATCCATGAAAACAGAGTGCAGGGTGGCCTAGAAAAGGTCCACCCAAGCAAAGTGGGGCCAAGTAAAGTGAGGAGGGTAACCAAGCAAGGGGGTGGCCCTGGGAGGAACATTAGAGCCTAAGAAAGGCAAGGAGAGCATTTACATGGCGAGGAAGCCTGGCACGGGTGTGTTGGAGCCCCCATGGAAGACGTTCATGGGCAGAGTGCAATCTAACATGGGGAGTTACAGCCTGAGCAGGGTGAGGAGGGCATCCACATAAGGCGGGGGTGGGTGGGTGGGGGGACAGCAGAAATTGCAGATTTGTACATACAAAGGGATTGATCAAATAAGTTAAGGATCCAGATTTCTCAATGTCAGAGAAGGGAGTTATAATAATGGAACGAGAGAAAACTGGAATGAAGCCTGCAGTACTGGGCTGCAAGTGGAAATAATGGTGTAGAGTCAGAGTTTTCAGGTACATAGTTAGAAAAAGAGTTGCAAATGTGCGTATGGATGTGCATGTGGCATACTCCCAAGTTCTGTCTGCTGAGAAGGCCTACAGGTAATGATACCTCCGTGGTGAGCACATCTACTACACAGATCTTGGTTTCTACATAGCATTTTCTACTAAAAGGAACCAGGAGTACAAAAAGACCCTGGATATCTTACTGTTTCAAAAGCAAGTTATGCCCAAGACTAATGGGAACATCCAAAGGATACAGAAACCATCTTGAAGGAGCTCCCAAAGATCAAAAAAGGGATAATTTGAGCATTAAAATAAATAGTGATTGTAACAAAATAGAGTACTGAATAAAATAGGAAAGCATGAGTCCATATAGGTAAAAATGAAATAAATTGAGACTGATTAGGCATGGGGTGTTTACATAATTTCAAAGTAGCTCCCTACAAAACTCTTATTAGTTGCAAAGAAGAATAGAGCAACTTTGCAAGGAGAACCTGGCAGGAATGACCCTATTCCAAATATCAAAGTGGGTATCACCAGTAATGAAACAAATCAAAATCATACTCCATCAACAGAATGGATACAATGGGAAAAATACAGAATCATCTCTATGATATATTCTGGTCAAAAATGTATACCCTAAATCTACTTATGAAGAACCACCAAAACCATCAGACAAACTCAAATTGAGAGACATTCTAGTGAATAACTAGCACACAATTTTCCAAAGTATCAAGCTTATAAAAGTCAAGAAAGACCGAGAAGCTGCTCCAGACTGAAGGTGGCGGCTCAAGAGAGAACTGAACACAGTACATGGTTCAGGGATTATCTTTAAAAAAAATTCTTTTAAATAAATGAACAAATATTCCTCTTTGAAATTTTGCAGAAAAGGATTGGCTTTTTGGAGTGGTTTTGATATAACCCTACATGGTAATGAAATCATCCTAGCAGATGATTTCTCTGGGTCCTTTCTAGTTTACCCATTCTACCCTGTTTACTATCTGCCTGCCCATCTATCCTTCAGAGTGCATTTAATAGAATTTGAGCATGTACAGCTCAGAACTTGACTGGACAGGCGAAGAACCACATGCTTAAAAAAAAAAAAAAAAAGATGAGTCTAAGGAAAGCTATTTTACACTATAAATCTTATTTTATTTTTTAAATTAATTTTATTTTATTATGTTAGTCACCATATATTACATCATTAGTTTTTTTTTGTTTTTTGTTTTTTAAAGATTTTATTTATTTTTGAGAGAGAGAGCGAGAACAAGTGGGGGGAGGGGCAGAGGGAGAAGCAGGCTCCCCGCTGAGCAGGGAGCCTGATGTAGGACTCAATCCCAGGACCCTGGGATCATGACCTGAGCTGAAGGCAGACGCTTAACCGACTGAGCCACCCAGGTGCCCCCATTACATCATTAGTTTTTGATGTAGTGTTCCATGGTTCATTGTTTGCATATAACACCCAGTGCTCCATGCAGAATGTGCCCTCCTTAATACCCATCACCAGGCTAACCCATTCTCCCACCCCCCTCCCCTCTAGAACCCTCAGTTTGTTTTTCAGAGTCCACAGTCTCTCATGGTTTGTCTCCCCCTCCGATTTCCCCCCTTCCTACTATCTTCTTTAAAAAAAAAAAAAAAAAAAGATTTTATTTATTTGACAGAGAGAGCGAGAGAGCACAAGCAGGGGGAGCAGTAGAAGGAGAGGGAGAAGCAGGCTCCCCGCTGAGCAAGGAGCCCGATGCGGGGCTTGATCCCAGGACCCTGGGATCATGACCTGAGCCGAAGGCAGACGCTTAACCGACTGAGCCACCCAGGCGCCCCACCTACTATCTTCTTTTTATAAATCTTACTTTAATAGTAAGAAGGCAAGTCTTCAAAATCTACACCTGGACACATAATGGCCTCCCATTTTCAGTCAAGTCTTCCACAAAAGGGGCTAATATGTATGGTCTACATGGTCTTTCTGCCACATGATTTCCCTTCAACCAAGAAGTAATAAGAAACTAAGACTTAAATGGGTTTTTAAAGTTAAGTATTAACAAAGCCATCTGGTGTAAAATAGGAGTCATCTTTTTGCTTCTTATAATGCCTAGCAGAGTGATGACAAGTTGTAAATGTACATCCAAAGTACCCTAAAGAGCAGAATAGAGACATATATGCTCTGTAGACACAAACACTCCCTGCCTCCCTCCTCCCTCATAAATACTCCAACTGGCTGAGACAACTAATGGTTCAGTATAGCTGAGTAAAACGCATGACAATAGCTGTCTGCCCTAATCTCGTTTTTAAAAAACATTTAAGTCTTACCAGGGCTGAAGCAAGCTTTGATTTGGCTCAAAGCACTGACTCCTAGTAAGTTTGAAAAGCCTCACAAAGAAAATCCCTGAAAGAGGATCAGTGAAAAAAGTATTATCTGTTAGAAGCCGTAAGAAATGACTTCCCTTATCCTAAGAATTCAAAGCTCGGCTTAGAACTAGAGTATTAGAGTATTAATCTTACCATTAGCACTAGGGATTCTGAATTTTATTCATAAAACATAATGCAAAAGACATCCTATCAGGGGCGCCTGGGTGGCTCAGTTGGTTAAGCAACTGCCTTCGGCTCAGGTCATGATCCTGGAGTCCCTGGTTCGAGTCCCGCATCGGGCTCCCTGCTCGGCAGGGAGTCTGCTTCTCCCTCTGACCCTCCCCCCTCTCATGTGCTCTCTCTCATTCTCTCTCTCTCAAATAAATAAATAAAATCTTAAAAAAAAAAAAAAAGACATCCTATCAGCTTTCCTTTTTAAAAGAAATGGGCAATGTTCATCCTGAGTAAAAAAATACTGAGTTTCACTGGACATATGTATTCATTCCAACCACTCAGAGCCCGGCCCAGAGGGGGCACAAGTATATTGTGAAGTATCCCAAGAATAAACAAAATACGCATTAAAAACAGGCACATTACTTACTTTGTCATTGTGTTAAAAGAGAGTACAATGACTTTTAAATGTTTCTAGTTAAAATAAAAACAACAAAAAACCCCACTAAACTTGGGGGTTAAAAGAAAACCAAACTATTCCTCACTTGGTAAATTGGAACCTGATAAATTCCTTTAGCTGGACTTTGTTTATTACATATTCTTTTGAATTTTAAAAGTGCACCATTAGATTACTGTTAATTTTAGTAGGTATGATATCAATATTACATTTATGTTTTTAAAGTCCTTATCTGTTCAGATATATACCTAAGTATTTATGAGTGAAATGATAGGTCTTAAATTTTTATTTAGTACTTGAGCAAAAAAAATTTGGAGGAGAAATGGAACAAGAAAAGCAAGAGACTGATGGTTATTGAAGCTAGGTGATGAGTACATGGAAATTCATGGTACTGTTCTAGTTTTGTGTGTGTTTGATAATTTCCATAATAAAAGAGTTTTTAATATGTCTATTATTAAAGCCTTCAGTTATAATTATGGCAGTGCCACAATAAATTCTGGTTTGGATTTAAGTCCTTTCTATTCAAAACACTGGTTTAGAAACCTAACTCTATCCTTGATGCTCTAATCACCTAGTACGATAATCAGATATTTAATAGCTACCATCAACCTCACATATAACATTAATCAATTTTCAACCACATTCAGATACACCATGGGGCAAACATTTAGTAAAAGTTAGACCTAGGGCTTATATAGTAAGTTGGTCCTATTTCCTAACGCCCATGCTATAAACAATCCATTATAAATGCATTACATTTCAATTTCTAGATTATCGTTCTCGGAGACACATTTTTCTTTATCTCCTCCTCAACATGAAAAATGAAGAAAACAAGTACCAAGGAATCATCACTCAACAATGGCAAAATCAAGCTCATTGAATTTTGCTTTAAAATCAATAGGAATTACACGTCCTAAATTTCTAATTTCTAATCTAACCAAAGCACAAAAACCTGGTCATGTTTTTTTGCCAGTCTGAGGAAGGGAATCCTTCTTCAACACCAACAGTTGGGAACAAGGAAGAGAAGGTGATAAATAAAATAGGAGACCATCTCTTTCCAGCGCCCCATCCTCAATCGCTCCCACTTATCCTCCTGTTCACCAAACACAACTGTCAAAAACCCCAGTAAACAACAAACTTTCTTCACAAGGTGGGGGTCACAGTGTAAAAAAATGAGAAGAGTTAGGATGTCCATATAAAGCACTGCTGTATGTGTCTGTTTACAAGTCTGTGTTCCCCAACCAGCCAGAGAGACTCTCCAGGGTGGGGACAGGTTCTCACTACAGCTGACCTTTAAACAATGCAAGGCTTGGGGGCACCAACCCCAGACAGTCAAAAACCCGCATATAACTTTGGACTCCCCAAAATACTTAACTACTAATAGCCTACTGTTTACTGGAAACCTTACCAATGATATAAACAGTCGATTAACACATTTTGTAGGGTTGTATTATATGCTGTATTCTTAAAGTAAACTAGAGAAAACGTTATTACAAAAACCACGAGGAGGAGAAAACACACTTACGATACTGTACTATAAAAAAATCCACACATAAGTGGACACGCACAGTTCAAACTCGTGTTGTTCAAGGGTCCGCTGCAGACCAGCACGTGCACTGAGCCTCCACAAGCAGGTGCTCAGCATTTACGGACCAGACGCATGAATGAACTTAAAGGAAAATAAAATCTCCAAAAAGATGAGAGGGAAATGGAAAAAAGCTCTGTATAAAAACAGAAAGACAGAAAATGGCAACAAAGTTGTAAAACACTGCAGATAAAAAGAAGTCTGTTTCAATCAGTCAATCATAAGAAATATTTCTGGAGTTCCTGGAGGCTCCACTCAGGCTCAAGGTAGACAATGAAATTAACAGCTGTAACAGTTAAATCTTTATGGACTTTTAGCTTATATTATTTTCCTTCTGGAATAATCTTTCTCCTTTATCTCAATTATTGCCTGTTTGCTTGTTCCTTGTTCATCCATTCACCCCTTTCTGTATACACTGAATACCTTTACTGTGCTGGGGATACAATGATGAATAAAATAACTAGTCACTACCTTTAAGATACTACGTCTAGTAGGGGAAATAAATATGTAAGTGAATAAAGACCATAAAATGTCAAAAGATTAAGATCTGTATGGGACAGAACGAGGTACAAAGATTAAATGGTCTGCTTTATCTGGGAGTCAGGATATGTGTCACAGAATTGGGCCTAGAAAACTGAGAACAGCTGGACAAAGGGAGGCACTAGAAAGCCCCCATGGAATGACTGGTTTGCGGGGATCAGTGGGAAGTGGGGTGTATGGGAAGTGGGGTGTACGCTGGAGAAGAGCCAGCTCCTGAAGGGCCTTCTTAGGGCACAGTAAGGGGCTCAAACTTCCAGATCCCATGAATTAGGAAGCCACTGAAGGATTTTAAACAAATGAATTTCATCTCTGGTGGGAACTTGGAGAATGACTAAGCAACCAGAAAAGAATAGAGAGGTGAGAAAAAGTGTTAAGAAGCAGAAAATGGACAGGACTTGGTCACAGAGTAGATGTGAGCGATGCCTAGACCAGCTCCTAAGTTTTTGGGCTGGATGGTACCATTCTTTAAAAAAGGAAGTGAGGGATCATGCCAGCCTCAGGTCTCAACTAGGCCGGGTGACACTCCAGAATGGGAGACAAGCCAATTTGGGAGCAGATTGGATCCAGCTTCATTCAACATTACTACCAGTTATTTGATAACGACAGAACCCAGCTAGGCGCAATTTATATTGATGCATCATGCCTTACGTGGGAAGGACAGCAGTTCCAGGGGAAAACTGCCATTGTGGAGAAGTTGTCTAGCCTTCCGATCCAGAAAATCCAGCACAGCATCACGGCACAGGACCATCAGCCCACGCCAGATAGCTGCATCATCAGCATGGCTGTGGGCCAGCTCAAGGTTGATGAAGACCCCATCATGGGGTTCCACCAGATGTTCCTATTAAAGAACATCAATGATGCTTGGGTTTGCACCAATGACATGTTCAGGCTTGCCCTGCACAATTTTGGCTGACCTCCACCCAGCCAGGGTTTCCTCCTCCCTCCTCTTCCTGATACTATTCACAGTCCTCCAGATGCCCCAAATATCATACACAAATGAGCAGGGCCGTGGTGGGAGCGGGCACAGTGTGCTGCTACCGAGGTATTGTGCATGATGTTTGGATGCTAGACTAGTTGCATCTGACAGGAGAAGTTTGTGTTGTACCAGCGCATGTCTTGGAAAGATTTAAGTAATGCAAAAGGTTGTCTTGTTTTTTGTTTTTTTTTTTTAATCTACTGACAAGTTGCTCTAGTAACCCAAAGAAGTGAAGGAGAAAGCAGCTGCCTCACCGCCCAGATACTGACTTGTTTGTATGTTTCAATACCTCATGACACAATAAAATCATAAAATTTTCTTAACAACAACAACAAAAAAGTAAGAGAGGAAGAAGAGTAGGTTTGGAGGATAAGGTCAGTTTTACAGTTTGGATTTTAAACCACGTCATCCTACTACTTAAAATATTATTAAATAAGAAAAAATATTTCTGAAATTCACATTTTAAAGGAGAAAAATCATAAAATCATCTGAAGAGATGCACAAAAGCAACTGATAAAAATTAAACACCCATTAATAATTTATTTTAAAAAATCTAGCAAATTAGTAATAGAGAAGACTGTTTTAAACCCAGAGAAAGCTATCAATCTAAAACCTAGAGCAAGCATAACATTTAATGGTGAAACCTTAACAACATCCCCTTTAAAATCAGGAACAGGACAAGGATACTTGTTATTATGGTTCTTTTAACAGTTATTGTTGAAGTTCTCACTGATGAAATAGATGAAAGAAAATAATGAATAGGAAGTTTAGAAATTAGAGAGGAAGGCCAAAAAAAAAAAAATCCTGTTATTTACAGATAATTAATAGTTTAATTAGAGATACCTAAAATAATCTATGGATAAAGGAATAAAACCATTTAGAGACTTTTACAAGTTTGTTAAATACAAGGTCAATTTATAAAATCAGTAGATGTCTATACAGTAGCGACAACCAATTAAAAAAATGTAAGTAGAAATGAAGCCCATTCCTTCTTGCCATAAAAACTATAAGATCTCTGGAAATAAAACTAACAAAAAGCCTCTGTGAGAAAAAGATTTTAGTTTTGTTAAAGAACATCAAAGAAGACCTAAATAAAACAGATGGAAAGACTTCCAATAGCATTGATAACATCGATTCTTCCAAGATTCATTTACAAATTCAACACAATTCCATTCAATATCCCAAAGGATTTGTTCATATAAGCCTCGATACGTGATCCAAAAAATTTATACTGAAGGTAAAGGACCAAGAATAGTCAAACTTTAAACAAATATAAAAGAAGAGACATTTGTCCTCCTAGATATCAAAGATTAATGGTAAGTTTTGCTAACAAACTTTCATATCAGCTCAAGGACAGACACATAGACCAAAAGAACAGAATTAATGAGCGCAGAGACAGGCCCATGTATATATGGGATTTGATATAAAACTAAGGTGGTGTTATTACAAATCGATAATGAAAGGATGGCTATTAGTGGAGAAGAGACAGTGGCTATCAAAAAGAGGAAAAGAGGGGCGCCTGGGTGGCTCAGTTGGTTAAGCGTCTGCCTTCGGCTCAGGTCGTGATCCCAGGGTCCTGGGATAGAGCCCCACATCGGGCTCCCTGCTCGGCGGGGAGCCTGCCCCTCCTTCTGCCTGCCGCTCCCCCTGCTTGTGCTTGCTCGCTCTCTCTCTTTCTCTGTCAAATAAATAAATAAAATCTTAAAAAAAAGAAGAGGAAAAGAATTAGGTCCCCTCACACTATCAAAGAAATAATTAGCATAGATGAACTGAGTACCTAAATGAGAAAAGCAAGTATTTTGAAAATTTTACATATAAAACACTATCATCTCTGTGAAAATCGACAAAAATCAGTTTTTAAAAAGTGCCTGGCACTCAGTAAATAGTTAATTAATATTAACCACGATCTTCATCATCATCATCATCTATGATCTCTGGGTAAGGAAGCAATCTAAATAAGAGACCAGAAGCACAAATCATAAAATAAAAATAGAAACCAAATGCCATGGCCTACAAGGCCCTGCCCCATCGAGCTCTCTTTTCCCCAGCAGTTTCCTCTCAGGTTTCCTCAGGCTCACCTAACTTCAGTCTAGACTAGTCTCCAGGCACCAGTCGAGCACCTGCCTCACCCCAACGGCTGTCTCCTCCCCATGCAACTCACCCTTCCATACAGCCACGTGGATCACTCTCTTGCCCCAGTCAAGCCTTTGCTCAAATGGACCTTTTCAGAAATCGACCCTAACCACCCCACTTAACACTGTGCGCCCCCACCCAGTACTCTGATCCTCCTGACTTGCGTTCTCCATATTACCCACCATCTTCTAATACACTATATAGTTTTACTCAGTGCATTTACTGCCTGTCTTCAAGTAAATATAAGTTCTTTGAGAGCAGCGACTTTTGCCTCTTTTATTTACTATCATATTCCCAGAGTATAAAAGTGCCCAGTAGAGTACTCAATAAATATTTATTGAATGAATGAGTGAATGAAGATTGATAAATCTAACTCATCAAAATTAGAAATTCCAGGGGCGCCTGGGTGGCTCAGTTGGTTAAGCGACTGCCTTCGGCTCAGGTCATGATCCTGCAGTCCCAGGATCGAGTCCCACATCGGGCTCCCTGCTCAGCAGGGAGTCTACTTCTCCCTCTGACCCTCCTCCCTCTCATGCTTTCTGTCTCTCATTCTCTCTCGCAAATAAATAAAATCTTAAAAAAAAAAAAAAAATTAGAGGGGCGCCTGGGTGGCTCAGTTGGTTGGGCGACTGCCTTCGGCTCAGGTCATGATCCTGGAGTCCCTGGATCGAGTCCCGCATCGGGCTCCCTGCTCGGCGGGGAGTCTGCTTCTCCCTCTGACCCTCCCCCCTCTCATGTGCTTGCTCTCATTCTCTCTCAAATAAATAAATAAAAAAAATCTTTAGGGCGCCTGGGTGGCTCAGTTGGTTAAGCGACTGCCTTCGGCTCAGGTCATGATCCTGGAGTCCCGGGATCGAGTCCCGCATCGGGCTCCCTGCTTGGCGGGGAGTCTGCTTCTCCCTCTGCCCCTCCCCCCTCTCATGTGCTCTCTCTCATTCTCTCTCTCAAATAAATAAATAAAATCTTTAAAAAAAAATTAGAAATTCTGGCAAACAGCAACACACCATAAACAAAGTTCATAGATAAGAAAAAACTGAAAGATATGTGTAACAAATATAACCAGTAAAGGATTAATATACAAATACCAATATAAACCAGTAGAAAAAAGACAATCCATTATGAAAATGAGCCAGTCCGTTGAGGGCCTTAAGGGTAAAGACTTAGGTTTCCCCAAAGAGAAAGATTTCTCCTCAAGACTGCAATGTAAGAAATCCTGCTCAAGTTTTTAGCTTGTTGCCCTTCAAGATTTAGAGTCAAGCCTGCAACATTAACTCTGGCCTCAATTTTCAGCCTGCCAGCCTGCCCTATAGATTTCAGACTTGCCAGCCTCAACAATCATGTGAGTCAATTCCTTAAAATAAATAAATCTCTTGGGGTGCCTGGCTGGCTTAGTCAGTGGAGAACACGACTCTTGATCTTGGGGTTGTGAGTTCAAGCCCTACATTGGGTACGGAGATTACTTAAAAATGAAATCTTAAAAAAAAAAAACAAAAAACAAAAAACAAAAATAAATCTCTCTCTCTCTCTTGTTTTCTCTATAAATCTGATTGGTTTTATTTCTCTGGAGAACCCTGACTAATACAATATACTCCAAGTGCTTAGAACAGCACCCAGTACATAGTAAGTGCCACAGACTGATACCTCTTACTATAATATATCAAAAGTATTAAAAAGTTAATGGTATGAATATGTACCAATTGGGGAGGGTAGAAAACTATGGAGGAAGGGAGTATAAAGTGAGTGAAGGTAAATGAATTTTAAACTATATTTGCATTGTTTAATTTCTTAAAAACATGATCTCAAATAAATATGGCAAAATATTAATATTTATTCATTTGGGCACAAATACATGGGTGTTTATTCCATAATTCTGTTTCTGAAATAGTTCATAAAGAAAAATAAGGATTTTTTTTAAGTTTGCAGAAAAAGTTGAGATAAGCATAACCTCTTCATTTGTAGAGTTTGTCTTTATGGGAAGGGGAGAAAGAGAGATGGTACTAGTATGAGGGGGCCCAAGAACTTCCTGATCAGTTCTTCTTAATTTGAGAAAGAAAATATGCGTCACTAAAAGAGTAGTTGAAACTGTTGTGCCAACTGAGATTACCGGTTGGTGCACGGCTCTGGGGGAGGCAGGCAGGGATCAGACTGGGAGCAAGGTTGAAAGGGTTAATGGTGAACAACAAGAGAACAAGTCTTTTTCTGAGCCTGGAGAAAATAAAGTATGTTAGGAGTAGAAAAATGTAGCCAGGCAGCATCTGATTACCCTAGATTTTTGGGGAAGCAGGAAGCAAAGTCATCCTTGAGAGCTCCCCTTAAATGCCATTTTTTTTCCAAAAAGCCCTACCTCCTGATTCTGCAATGAGAAATGCTCTTTCCTCTTTTCCAGAGTCCCAGAGTCTTTTGTACCTTTCTTATGAAACTAACTGGACTGTCCTGTAATTTCAAAGTGAACCTCTTACAAGCCTTAGGTACCTCTGACCTGGAGCGTGATGATAGCTCAGTCATGTTTGCAACGCCCAGTGAAACCACTTGTAAGTTTTGACTAAATACCTTTTTCTTTTCTTCTTTTTAAAAAAGATTTTTTTTTTTAAGTAATCTCTACAGCCAATGTGGGGCTCAAACCTACAACCCCAAGATCGAGAGTCACATGCTCCACCAACTGAGCCAGCCAGGGGCCCCTTGACTAAATACTTTTCTGATTAAAACTTAAAGGTGACCAAGTGTACCACTATGCAGCAGACTTCTAATTCTTTGTTTATGTAGAATATACTCAAATGATTAACATATTATGTAATCTGACTACATATCATTTATCCAGACATTGCACTAAGGGTAAAACTGGGAAGGTTCTGGAACCTTGGTATCATGCAGAATTTAGCACTGTGAAAATTGTGGGCTTTTTAAAACTTGCCATTGTCTTTGAGAAAATAGTCACCTATTCAATAAAGGCTCCATACGTACTTCGCATATTTTTAACTATTACCTAATAAACATTCAGTGACTACCTACTGTGCTTTCCTCAAACCGATCAGCCTTAAAGGTGATTTCAGTTGTTTCTAATACCCAAATCCCCAGGAGGCAATGGCAATGATAAGGACTAGCGTCTGCTGCCTCTTTCCTGGGTACCATGTGCTGTAGAAGCAAATAAAATGATTTACCTTATTTTGTTCCCATAAGTCTACATTGTCTATTATTGCCCACATTTTACAGAACAGGAAACAAGGTTAAGCTGATTTGCCACACAGCTGGTAAGTGGCATAGAAAGGCTCTGAATCCAGACAGAGTCCATACTTCTAACCACTACCATGAATTTCTTTACCAGAAAACGGAAAGTTTTGGTATACTGGAGACATGGATAATATGCATATGTTCCGGTTTTAGGAATAATGTTGCCATTTGCTTTTTTAGCTGGAGGAGACCAATAGTATCTCACAAAATGATCAACCTCCTGGTCCTTATTTAGAAATATTTCTCTCCCAACACATGAGTAGGTTATGTTCTTAAACTCCCTGGTGAAAAAGAAGTGCTGGGAAAGAATGCTGCTATCGGAAGGGCATGTCAGAAGAAATAATTTTAAAAATTGAAGGGCAGAGTAAATACAACAAAACAACATGCAAGTATTGAAAATAAATGTCTTTCTCATATTGATTTCAGTGGTGTTTCAACTGTGGGGCTTAGAGGGAAAAGGGACCCACAATATCTAAATCTGAAATTCAGTTTAATGGGCATTTAGTGCCCACCTGCAACAAGTATTGCTTTACATTTTACTAACCAGAGGATTTTCAAAAGGATTCATCTTTAGGAAGCTCACCGTGGAGGCATGATTTATATATATAAAACAAGACAAAAAAATTTAGATGTGATGGGTTATGGATCATGGAATAAATGCTCTCTTGATGAAGTCTAATTTACAGCGTTTTTGAACAGTTCTTAGGAGCTGATAACTAGCTGTTAAGACCAGAGATTTTCATGTTGATTTCTGGATTACTTTGAAATAATCTTAATTAAACCTTGACCTTTGCAGAAAATAATGCCCTTAGGAGCTATTAATGCTTACATCTCAAAAAAGGGAAGGACTCTAATTTTATCTCATAGGTAACAGCATGCCTGAGAGACGGTATTTTTACCTTGAAGAATTCTACTTATTACATTCCTCAGCAAGTGATAATGGCAAGAGTTCGTAAAATCATATAAAAACAGATGAAACTAATATAACTAGAGAAGAAATACATTATTATGGATTTTGTTGACAATGTCTCTGTAAGGGACAGGATGATCTGAAAGGCAGCCTGAAAGTAGCTGATAAAAACACATCATCACAAGAAAAAAACCTGTAACTATGTGTGGTGATGGATGTTAACTAAGCATATTGTGGGGAGCATTTCACAATACATACATAGACCAAACCATTATGTGGTACCACACCTAAAATGAACACTGTTATATACCAAAACTATTTTAGTTAAGAAAAGGACAGAGTGACAAATTAAAAACAACAAAAGCGTACATTAATATCATATCATTGGGGTAATATTAGTCTGTGAAGGGCTGCCATAACACGATACCACAGACTGGGTGGCTTAACCAACAAATGTATTTCTCACAGTTCTGGAGACTGGAAGTCTGAGATCAAGGTGTCAGTAGGGTTGTTTCTCTTGAGGCCTCATTCCTTGGTCTATAGATGGCCACCTTCTCCCTGTGTCTTCACATGCTCTTCACTCTGGGCCTGTGTCCTAATCTCCTCCTCTTCTAAGAACATCTATCATATCAGGGTGCCTGGGTCACACAGTTGGTGAAGCGTCCAACTTAGTTTTGGCTCAGGTCATGATCTCAGGGTCTTGCGATGGAGCCTCGAGTCGGCCTCATGCTCAACGTGGAGTCTGCTTGAGTTTCTCTCTCCCTCTGTCCCTTCCTACCCCCTCCACGCTGGCACTCTCTCTCTCTCTCTCTCTCCCTCTCTCTCTCTCTCAAATAAATAAATAAATCTTAAACAAAACAAACAAACAAACAAAACCAACCACAAACATCTATCATATCGGATTAGGGCCCATTCCAATGACTGCATATAACCTTAATTACCTTTTTTAAAGATCCTGTCTCCAAATACAGCGATATTCTGAGGCACTAGGGTTTAGGACTTCAACATCTGAATTGGGGAGGGAGAACACAATTCAGCCCATAACAGTGGTTAAAGCCACAAATTTTGGCGTTAGATCTGTTTTGAGTCACAGGCTCAGCCACTTACCAGCATTATGACCTGGACAAGTTGCTTAACCTCACTAAGCCTTGATTTCTGCTTAAGACTGTTGTAAAGAATAAATGAGATAATCCACAAAAGCACTTATGGAAGAACACCTACCATCTAGTACACACTCAAGAAATTACTGTTTTATTGTCCCGGTAGCCTCAAGTAAACTTTCTTTTCTTCTTCTTTTTTTTTTTCTTTTAAGATTTTATTTATTTGTTTGAGAGAGAGAGAGCACAAGCCAGGGGAGGAGCGGAGGAACAGGGAGAAGCAGGTTCTCCACTGAGCAGGGAGCCCAGTGTAGGACTCGATCCCAGGACCCTGGGATCATAACCTGAGCCAAAGGCAGAGCTTAACCGACTGAGCCACCCAGGTGCCCCTCACGTAAATTTTTATAACTCTACTTACTTGACACTTAATATTTTTCATGTATTTGGTTTTAGAACTAATTCTTAAATTTTTTATTCTACTACAATCTTTCAATCATCTCATAAGCTAAAACCCTGCTCTGGGAACACACTAACTCCTTGTGCCCTGAGCTACCACGTTAGACACCCAGGTCACCCTGCTGTGAGGAAGCCCGAATGATATCGAGAATCCAAAGCAAGTATTTTATTCAACAATCCCAGCTGAGCCCTATCTTTTGAGACATTCCATTCCAGGCACCTGACACAAGAGTGAAGAACCTTCATATAATTCTGGCCCTTAGTCTTTCCAAGTCACCTGCGGCTGTTTGAGCCTTTCCAAATGAGGCCTCAGAATACTATGGATCAGAGATGAGCCATGCCCACTAGGCCCCGTCTGAATTCTTCACACACATCATCTGAAAGCGTAATGGTCCTTGTTTTAAGATACTATGTTTTAGAGTGGTTGGCAATAGATACACTGGAACCATGGATTATAGAAAATCGAAACTACAGAATCATAGAGACATAGAGACTATAGAGAATATATAACACAGTATAATATATACATCATAGATAGCAAGAGCTAGGGAAGCACAGAAGCAAAGAAGACTATAGAAAGCATATAATCAACCTCCTGGGTTTTTTTTTTTTTTTTTTAAGATTTTTATTTATTTATTTGAGAGAGAGAATGAGAGAGAAAGAGAGCATGGGGGGGAGGGTCAGAGGGAGAAGCAGACACCCTGCTGAGCAGAGAGCCCGATGCGGGACTGGATCCCGAGACTCCAGGATCATGACCTGAGCCGAAGGCAGTCGCTTAACCAACTGAGACACCCAGGTGCCCAACCTCCTGGTTTTAAAGGTGAAGAAACTGAGGCCAGTCCAGTTATGTGATGAGTGACAAATCTGGGACTCATATTTAAGTCTCTTCACTTTCAGTCCTGAGCTTTTTTTTTTTTTTTTAAGATTTTATTTATTTATTTGAGAGATAGAGAGCATGAGCTGGGAGAAGAGCAGAGGAAGAGGGAGAAGCAGATTCCCCACTGAGCAGGGAGCCCGACGTGGGCCTTGATCCCAGGACCCCGGGATCATGACCTGAGCCAAAGGCAGATGCTTAACTGACTAAGCCACCCAGGCGCCCCAGTCCTGGGCTCTTTCAAAAACACAATTACTTCATAATACAGTTCTGTATTATAAAAGCCTCTTACCATCTCTTGCTATTATTCAAACTTTAGCATTTCAGGATATTCTACATGTTCTCTAAGGCCAAACATAATTATATTTCTGGATATAGACAAATTACCCTACTACTGGCACATGACAGGTACTCAATAATTGTTTTAAGTAAAGAGTTACCAAAATAAGACAGCTAAAAAAAAATGTAAAATGATGCAGCTTAGTCTTCAGTGGTTGTGTTTGAAAAACAGAAACAGCATTTTTAGTTTTGGAGCAAAATTTTTTAAGACATAAACCATGATTACTTCCCCCACCACCAATAATTAATTTCTGGTAATCTCACTGAGGACAACCTTCACAATCCCCAAACAGTGCCTCAAATGTAGCTACTCAGTGTTCATCTTCTGAGAGGTACATAAATTTAACTACACATAATATAAATATAATTGGAGGTATCATGGCTAATTGCCTCTAACTATGCATTTGCCCCTTGTTTTTTAGGAATACATTTTTAAGCCAGGTGCATGGCCTTCAGCTAAAATTATGCTTCCTAGCCTTCTTTGCATCGAGGTATGGCCAGTGACAAGTTTTGGCAATTGGTATGTGAAACTTCCTTCAAAGAGGTATGCTCTCCCTTTCCAATTTTCACCCTTCCCTCCAACTAGAATATAGACCTAGAAAATGTGGTCATGAGTATATTTAACCATGAACATGAGGGCAACATCCCTAAAGACGGTAGAACAACAGGACTGGAATCCTGAGTCTGCCTTCCTGACCTCAACATAGCCATCACAGCCAATTTGGACTGCATACACTCAAAGTGATACTGAAGAGGAAAATGAAGATCTTCCTTATTTAAGTCACTGTCTCTTTAGATCTCTTTGTTAACCTGTACTTTAATATAACAAATACTACATTTTTGTGACTATAATTTTTTTCCCCAATTTTGGCCATTTTGTCTTCTGGATTTACATGTGGTCTGTGAATTTAAAAGTTCAGCTCCTGTATCACAATTTTCAGTGATAATTTAAGTATTATGAGGTCATTTCAAGTTCCATCATTGACTGGATTGGATGACAAAGCAAGAAGGTAAGTTCAGATATATTACTGTGAAAGTCTTAAAAATCTAGCCAGGTGAGGATAGTTATACGTTATATAGTTATACAGTTATATACCAGATCAATGGTATAGAATTGAGAGTCCAGAAATAAACATGTACCTTTATGGACAATTATTTTTTGACAAGATGCCAAGTATATCCAATAGTATTTTCAATAAATGGTGCCAGGATAATCAGATATTGCTATGCAAAAAATATATGTAGACATCTATTTCACCATGGCAAAAAGAAGAAAAAAAAAAAGAATGGATCACAGACCTAAATGTAAGAGCTAAAACTAAAAAATGTTTGAAAGAAAACCTAGGAGAAAATTGCTATGACTTAGATTAAGCAAAGATTTCTTAGCTAGGACACCAAAAGCACAATCTATAAAAGAAAAAAAAAATGGTAAATTGAAAACTTTTGCTCTTCAAAAGACATCATTAATTCTGTGAATGGGTCTGCATTCAATTAAAGAGACAACCAGAAAAAAAAAAAAAAAGAAATCATTAAGAAAGTAAAAAAGAAAATCTTACAGATTATAAGAAAGCATTTATGAATCATTTATCTGATAAAGGACTTGTACCCAGAACATAATAAAGAACTATCATGACTCAACAAGAAGACAAATAACCTAATCAAAAAATGGGCAAAGGCTTTGAACAGACATTTTACCAAAGAAGATATACAAATGGCTGGTAAGTACCTGAAAAACTGTTCAACATCAATGAGAATGTAAATAAAAACTTCAAATGAGATATTATCATATACCCACTAGAATGGTTATCATGGAAAGACTAGTATTATCCAGGGTTGTTGAGGAGAAGGACAAACTGGAATCCTTGTATACCGGTGGTGGAAATGTAAAATGTTGGAGCCACTTTGGAAAAATTCGGCAGTTTCTTTAAAAATTAAACATAAGCTTACTATACAACTCAGCAATTCTACTCCTAGGCATCCACCCAAGAAAAATGAAAACGTATGTTCACACAAAAACTTGTATGGAAATGTTCATAGAAATATTATTCATAGTAGCTAAACACTGGAAACAAGAAAAAAAAATCCACCAACTAGTGAACAGATACACAGAATGTGAATATCCACACAGTGGAATAGTACTGTGCAACAAAAAGGAACAAAGAGCTGGTAAGTGTAACACCAGAGACTGACCTCAAAATCCTCATGCTAAGTGAAAGAAGCCAGGCACAAAAGACGATTTATTATATGACTTCATGTATATGAAAACTTCCAGAGAATGCAAATGTATAAAAACAAAAAGTGGATTACAGGTGACTGGGTCTGGGGATAAGATGGGGACTGACTGCAGATGAGGATGAGGGAGTTTCCTGGGGTAACAGAAATGCTCTAAAACTGGGTGTGGTAATGGATGCACAACTCTATCTTACTCTTCCTGAATTTCAACTGGGTTCCCTAATGCCCATCTAAGGATCTTTCCCAGCCTTCCCTGCAGCTTGGTGGGGACATATGACTAAGTCTGGATACAAGCAGAGGTGATGTATGCCACTTTGTACTAGTGCCCTTAAAAGGGAAGGGGTGTGTCCTCCCCTTCCTTTCTCCTTTTGGCAGGGAGATGGCAAGAGCTCAAATAACTCCTTGGACCCAGAGACGGAAGCAGCTTGTGAGGATGGCAGAGCTGTCCTACTGGCCTTGGACCTTTCAACCCTGGACTGTATGTGAGAAAACCACTGGATTTTAGGATAATACAGTGACATTATAGAAAATGAAAAGTGGAGTTCACCACTCAGCATTTGTTAACTATGAAGTATCTTAAGCAGCAGCTATCTTTATGAACTGTTTGCAGACCAGCAGTAAGAATGTTCTTATCTAATTACAGAAAAAATTATGCAACAACTTCTGTTAGTTTTCAATATTTAAGATCTGTTGTAGACAATATACTGGGAAATCTATCCTGGACACTAGTATATATCTGAAGTGTTTGTATTGAAAGAATGTTCCAGAAGTTACTGAAGCTTTGTAACTTGCTTCTTTAGGTGTTAAGACTTATTTTCTGAAACAATGAATTGCCAGTATTTTTCATTTCATACAACCACTGGCATTAAAGTAGTGCTAAGTTAAGTCTGTTCTTTTTCTTTTTCCTATAGTTCTCCAATGAATCTTTAAGATAGTTAAACAGTACAAAAAAACCTTTTGTGGACAACTCATTTATATAAAGAAGGTAGGTATTTACTTACCTGCCACCTGACTTAAAATAGAACCCCGACAGTGCTGAAAATCAGAAGGCAGTGCCCTTTCCTCCATTATAAAAGTTCCAGGGTTAAGCTTTGTAAAATTTCCACCAACTAAGGGTTTGGTAAACATAGCTACCTTATCAGGAAGATTGTATCACAAAAACAGGTATGTTGTTCTACAGGCAAGACAAGAGAAACTGCCTGTCCTAACTGATAGTCCACGGGACAAACCTACCTCTAGAAACACAAAGTTTAGTACTGTTAACTTACTCACGTGGCAAAGACGTGCAAGTCAAAACCTCTGGGGAAACAATCAAAATCCTTGCACAGTTATATGGTTTCATCTTGTAAATAAGCACATAGAGTGGTCTATGAATGGGCACCTCTACTTAGAGATAACAGTGCAGTCTGTGTCTTATATAATAGAGACGTAAGCTTTCACACAGTGCTAGGCAATAATTAAACTGGGTGATTGCATGGCTTACTGGGTATACCAGATGACAATGGAGATGACAGCAATAAAAAGTTGTGCCATTAAAACGGCACAGATTTCAATTATTTTCACTAAGACTATCAACACCTGAAATAAATGTGTTAAATGAATCTTTTTCCGAAAATCTAGCAGAGACCAGAATTCAGACAATTTCAACTAAATAGCAGGCCTCGTCTCTCAGATTGACATGTATTTTCCATAAGAAATAAATTTGCCTGATTCGACACCGTTGGCACTGTCCCAAACAGATTCAGTTTGCATCGTCTCATCTGCACGTGTTTTTAACTTGCTTTTAAGTCATAAGGCATTTCTAGGTGTGGGTGTGTTCTTTCCTGAGAATACTGAAACTTCTTGTGATCAAAGACCATGTACTGGCTTTTTTAATATCTCTTGTAGTAAGGAATGGTACACCCTTGCCACTTATTAATGCATAGTCTCAGCTTAAATAAGGATCAAACAAGTACCTTATCCTTTGGGCGTATCTTTGAGTTACTTTTCCAGGAAAATGGATGTGAGCTGATCTATCCATATTCTCTTGCCTGGTCCCTTTTGTGAGATAAATCTGAGAGGCCATTGGCAGAGAAAAAGAGTAAAATCTACTGAACAGAATACAATCATCTGTCTCATGTGGCTACGGAACATATGGCTAGTATTTCATTAACATCTGCCAGCCATGGACAATGCCATTGACCAATTTTTTATGCTTTTTATGTTATCAAACAATGAGTTTGTAAAGCATAAATGCTTACCCAACTCAATTTATACTTCAAATTTCCAAAGGTAAAAATCAAATCTTATTGACTCATTTGACCTACCAAGCAAAAACAAGACTGCCAAGGGTGGGAGCTACTGTGAAGATCGATGCCAGAAACAGTTTAGCAATAGGAGCAAGTTTTCGAACTAAGCAGGGCTTTTTGTATTACTCCAAGGCTAGTCAGCAAGGCCCTGAAGCTCTAAGGAGAAAACTGGGGTATCTGGAATAAAACAGGCTTTGCTCTAGGAGTAGTTTAAAAACCACTGTCTCGGGGCGCCTGGGTGGCTCAGTCGGTTGAGCGACTGCCTTCGGCTCAGGTCATGATCCTGGAGTCCCGGGATCGAGTCCCGCATCGGGCTCCCTGCTCAGCGGGGAGTCTGCTTCTCCCTCTGACCCTCCTCCCTCTCGTGCTCTCTGTCTCTCATTCTCTCTCGCAAATAAATAAATAAAAAAAAATCTTAAAAAAAAAAAATAAAAACCACTGTCTCCAGGGCCATCTATATCTCCATTCTACCCATCAAGGCCAACACAGCCTGACATGTGGAAGCAGGAAGGATCTCTTACTGCTCAGTCATGTGTCTCTATATATGATTACAAGAACCAGAGAGATAGCAAGGGAGCTTTGATTTGTATAACAATAAATGATGATTCAATTATATAACAGGAGTATGTGAATGGGCTATTTTCAACATCTTGGAATCTAATAAGACAGATGATGTCATTACTAAGCAGAGAGTATGCTCAAAGAATTTATTGCCAGCCTTATAAGCATATTCTCAGATTTTTATAAACATTAATTTAAAAATCTCAAGATTTCCTTTCTATAAAGGATAGGACCCTTCTTCATAGAAAGATAAAGCTTAGAGAGAAGATAACAAAACTACTCAACTCATACAAATTTGCCTTCAATTTGGCTATTGTATTATTCTGCATGTATTAAGCTGAACAGTTTGCGTTCACTGTTAAATCACAGAAAGTTTTTTTTTTTTCCTTAAGTAGGCTCTACACCCAGTGTGGAGCCCAACACGGGGCCTGAACTCAGGACCCTGAGATCGAGACCTGAGCTCAGGTCAAGAGTTGGACACTTAACCAAATGAGCGACCCAGGCACCCCAGGTTTGTTTTGTTTTTGTTTTTTTTTAAAGATTTTATTTATTTATTTGACAGAGAGAGACAGCAAGAGCAGGAACACAAGCAGGGGGAGTGGGAGAGGGAGAAGCAGGCTTCCCTCTGAGCAGGGAGCCTGATGCAGAACTCGATCCCAGAACCCTGGGATCGGGCCCCGCGTCGGCTCCCTGCTAAGCAGGGAGCCTGTTTCTCCCTCTGCCTGCTGCTCCCCCTGCTTATGTTCTCTCTCTTTCTGTCAAATAAATAAATAAAAATCTAAAAAAAATAGATGTTTTCATGAATTTTATAGTGCCTTATCATGTAAAAAGTATCTTTGAGACAGGCAACAAAAAAATAAGCTGGACTTCATCAAAATAAAAAAACTTGTGTGCAAAAGACTTATCAAGAAAGTCCAAAGATAATCTACAGAATGAGAGAAAATATTTCCATAGCATGAATCTGAAAGGGGCCTGATATCCAGAATACGCAAAGAACTCCTATAACTCAACAACAAGACAAACAATCCAGTTAAAAAAAAAATGGGCAAAGGGCTTGAGTAGACATTTCTCTCAAAAAGATATACAAATGGCTAGGAAGCACATGAAAATTGTTCAACATCATGAGCCATTAAGGAAATGCAAATCAGAACCATAATGATATACCACTTCACGCCTACTAGGATAGTCAGAATAAAAGAAAAAAAACCACAGAAAATAATTGTTAGTTAGGTGGTAGAGAAATTAGAACTTTCACACACTGCTGGTGAGAAACGTACTGTCAATGTAAAATGGCTCAGTTACTATGGAAAACAGCACAGTGGGTCCTCAGTAAGTTCAGTACAGAAGTAGAGCATGAGCAAGCAATTCAACTTCTAGGTAAGCACCAAGCATAACTGAAAACAAGGACGCAGATACTTTTTTTTTTTTTTAAAGATTTTATTTATTTATTTGACAGAGAGAGAGACAGCTAGAGAGGGAACACAAGCAGGCGGAGTGGAGAGGGAGAAGCAGGCTCCCCTCTGAACAAGGAGCCCGATACGGGACTTGATCCCAGGACCCTGGGATCATGACCTGAGCCGAAGGCAGGCGCTTAACGACTGAGCCACCCAGGCGCCCCAGGACGCAGATACTTTTACATCCGTGTTCACTGCAGCATTATTCACAATAGTCAAAAGGTGGAAACAATCCATGTGTCTAACAATAGATAAACGGATACACAACATGTGGTATATATACAAAATCAATGTGTTCAGCCATAAGAAGGAATGAAGGTCTGACACAGGCTACAACATGGATGAACCTTCAAAACTTTATACTAAGTGAAATAAGCCAGACACAAAAGGACAAATATTGTATGAGTCTACTTACATGAAATAGCTAGAATAGGCAAATTCACAGAGACGAAAAATAGACTAGAGGTTATCAGGGGTTAGGAGAAATGAGGGAAATAGGAATGATCTGCTTAGTAACAGAGTTTCTGTGGGGGTAGGGAGGAAATGGGGGTAAAAAAGTTCTGGAAATAAAGAGGTGGATATAATTTTTTTTTTTTTTTTTATTTGAGAGAGAGAGAGAGAGAGAAACAGCATGAGAGGGGATAGGGTCAGAGGGAGAAGCAGGCTGCTGAGCCGGGAGCCCGATGTGGGACTCGATCCCAGGACTCCGGGATCATAACCTGAGCCGAAGGCAGTCGCTCAACCAACTGAGCCACCCAGGCGCCCGGGAGAGGTGGATATAATTAATGCTGTGGAATTGTACAGTTAAAAATGGTTAAAAAGGCAAATTTTATGTTTTATATATCTTATCACAATAAAAAAATATCTTAAAAAAATACCATGAGGTACCACTTCATACCCACAAGGATGGCTAGAATTTAAACAAAACACAGAAAATAACAAGCGTTGGTGAGGATATGGAGAAACTGGGACCCTCATACATTGCTATTGGTGATGTAAAATGTTCAACTGTTGTGGAAAACAGTTTGGCAGTTCCTCAAAAAGTTAAACATAGAATGATCTATGTTTATGATAACATGACCCCTGGGCGCCTGGGTGGCTCAGTTGGTTAAGCGACTGCCTTCGGCTCAGGTCATGATCCTGGAGTCCCTGGATCGAGTCCCGCATCGGGCTCCCTGCTCGGCGGGGAGTCTGCTTCTCCCTCTCCCACTCCCCGTTTGTGTTCCCTCTCTCGCTGTGTCTTTCTCTGTCAAATAAATAAATAAAATCTTTAAAAAAAAAAAAAAAAAACATGACCCTATGATCCCATAATTCAACTCCTACGTATACACCAAAGATAAAGGAAAACAGGCACTCATACAAGTATATGCACACACACATTCACAGCAGCGCTATTCACTATTCACAATGGCCGAAAGGTGGAAACAGCCCAAATGTCTAACAAGAGATGAACAGACAGACACACTGTGGTATCTACACACAGTGGAATAGTATTCAGCCATAAAAAGGGATGAGTACTGATATGTGCTACGCTGTGGATGAACCTTCAAAATGTTATGGTAAGTGAGAGAAGCAAAATACAAAAGGTCACATATTATATGATTCTATTTATATGAAATATCCAGAATAGATAAGTCCACAGGCAGAGGCAGATTTGGTGGTTGTCAGGGGTTAGGAAGAAAAAGGAAAACGGGGAGAAACTGCCTAATGGATAAGGGGTTTTACTTTGGAGGGATGAAAATGTTCTGGAACTAGACAGAGGTGATGGTTGCATGACATTGTGAAGGTACTAAATATCACTGAATTGTTCACTTTAAAATGGTCAATTTTACAGAGAATAGAATGACTACCAGGGCCTGCAGGAAATGGGAAGGTGGAAATGGGCATGGGAAAAGGGTACAAAATATCAGTTATATGACGATTAAGTTTAGAGACCTAATTAATGTACAGCATGGTGACTACAGTTATAATAATATGTACTTGAAATTTGCTAGGAGAGTAGATCTCAAAGGGTTCTCACACCCCCACAAAACAACAGGTAACTAGGAGAGGTGATGGATATGTCAAGTCAAGATACCAAGAAGCTTAAATTGCTTTTCTTTTTCAGACAGGTATTAAATTATCCTTCAGATCAATTATGTGTTCATCAAAACATGAAGTGAATTAAGATTCCAAAATAAAACTCTTAATTATATGGGCAAAGGGCTTGAGTAGACATTTCTCTCAAAAGATACACAAATGGTTAAGAAGCACCTGAAAATTGTTCAACATCATGAGCCGTATAATTTAACTTTCTGTCTGATGCTCAGATTTCCTCAGTAATATCCCTAAAGTGACTACATATGGCTTAACATATTTAGTAATTTACTGGAACATCTCCAGGCATTCAGAGGAATTCACTAATTTTGTGGTGAACAGCTCTAATTGTTAGTTTTCCCCAATACTGAGGTGAAATGTGCATTTCTAGCAGCCTGTACTCATTAACCACGATTCTGCCCTTCTGTTCCAACTTCCACAAACAATTCTGCTCAGGAATCTGAAGACCATTCCTGTACCTCCAATATTCCCCTCCCCCAACAAGTACGATTTCCCTTGTGGTCAGTTTTATCAGCCTGAACCCTCCACTCAGCTATATTCCCAGGGTTTTAGTACCATGGTGTCCATGACTATGATCTTGTTCGTATTCTGCACTTAAAGTTCTTCCCATAGTACATCTACAGTTCCTTTACGATGACAAAATGATTTTTAAAAAACCTACATCATAGGAGTCATCAGAGTACTTTCTCTAAAACACTAAACTATGCTTCATGACAAAATCTATATTCCAATCTGAAAAGAAAAATAACAGCAGAATAGATGAGAAATACTTCTTTCTAGGATTCTTAAACTCACATTAGTGATCTTCGATCTGAAAGGACTGATCCAAATCTCCTACTTTAAAGATCAAAAGATTCACAACTAGAAAGGTCAGAGGAATTGCCAAGTTTAAGTCACGGCCTAGTGTTGCCCTTTGTGTCAAGTCCAATTTCCTTAACATGGTCTGGTTCCTACAATCTTCCCCAGGCTCATGTCAGGCTCTTCCCTGCTCCCCTCACCTACATTCTATCTGTTATATTTAAGTTCTTCTTTTCCTCACCTCCAAGACTTAAATATTCTTCCTCCTCTTCCCGCAATACTTTCCCCCTTACCCTCATTCTCTTCAGTGGCCTGAATCCTATTTGTCTTTTAGGTCTTCTCTGAACCCTAACTTGGATTAGTTCTCCCTATCTGTTCCCATAGAACCTAGGACCCCTAATTTAAATCAGGTCTCCCTATATGTCCCTATAGGGACGCAAAACTCATAACCTTTTTTTGGTGATTATTTGTTTAATATTTATCTTGCCTGCTAGACTGTAAACCCTGTGAAAGTAGGGACCACATTTATCTTGGTCTCTTCTGTAGCCTTAACAGAAACACATTACTGTGCACAGACTATACAGTAAATATACAATTTTGCAAAGGCTTAAATTAGCTTGTAATTGCTAAAAATTTTTATTAAAATGCCATTAACTTGCTACACTACGTAGAATTCTTTTGGACCTGAATCTCATATATTACCCTTGGCCCTACTATGTTTCACGGACACATTGTTCTAGCCAGATCTTTCTGGATCTGCCCACCAATATACTAGCTATCCATGCTAGTTACCTATACACTTGATAAAAATGCTACAAAAAATATATATTGCCTTTATATAATTGTCCTTCAAGAAACTGTCCAGAAATAATTTTTAATATAAGACACTTCTGTATCTGTGTCTGATCTTCTTCTAAACTACCGCTTTCTGAATTATCAAGGTGTCTTTTTTTCCATTAAACCAGTAAGTACTCTTAGCTTTGCTCCCAGACTTATTTGAATTAAAAGACTGCAAAGTGAGATTCAAGTCAGATGGCAAAGTTCTACATTTGAACAATAACTCCCATCACAGTATGTCTTCTCCACAGTCAGGGAAATTCAAAATAGATGGAATTGTTAACAGGTTTACTTACCCAGTGCCAGTAGGCTTGCTAGATAGAGCACAAGTCTCTCTTGCCACATATAGAGCACAAAGTCAAACATGGAACTTTTGGAATTTGGACAAATACGCTTACCTTACTATTCAAATCCCTCAAAGAAAGTGAGTAGAATCGGGTAACAGTCCTGATCATTGTTAGAGCAATCACTCACTTTCAGGATCCACACTTCAAAAATTAAGAAAGTTCTAATTATAGTGTTAATGTCTAACTTACCGCCTTCCTCAAAAACCACTGAAGTGTAGGGTGTTTCAGGATTCTGATAATCAAAGGGATATATAATCAAAGGGATATTGGGTATAATAACTAATGAGTGAGTACAAAGCACAGCGCCATGAGTCTTGAATGGTGATCAAGAGCACTGCCCTCGAGCCAGAAGCCAGTGTTCAAATCCTGACCTTCCCACGTTGCCATGGTGTGTCCTTGAGCTGCTTATTTAGTCTGTGCTTCCTTTTGACACCATCTGTAGAATCAGCCCCAAATCTGCACTTACTTCCTAGAGCTGCTGGGAAGAGTAAATGAGTTAAAAAAAAAAAAAAGAATAATGTGCTAAGGGGATTAAATTTAAAAATAATGACATGTCATTCTTTTTTCTTCTGTGTCTATTTTCGTAGCATTGACAGGAAACCCGGGCTCTAACCCTGCGGGGATGTGTGGACCCTGCCCTTTATGTTCCTCATTAGGTCAGTTCTCTGTTGTCTCAATTTGTGAGTAGATTGATTTCCTATTCCTCCTCCAAGTCTCCTAATCTGAAGTCCATGCAGAGTTAAGAAAGGAAACTCTTTCCCTTTGTAGGGGTACCAGACACACCAAAGGCAAGTACATTTTACTGTTATATGGGAAATTCTCTAAAAGCAGAGGAAGACCGATGGATGATCCCCATGAGCAGATATGCACCATGCAGACACCGTGAGCAAGGTGGGTCAGCGCGGCGCCAGCCATGCTGTCCCCACACAGTACGGTGACCATCACATGGACCTGGCACAGTCGGGCCCAGGCCCTGAAACCAGAAGCCAGCTGAGTCCTGTGGGTTTGGTCTAAACAGGTCACAGGTGGTGAAATGTCTCAGTATGAATTCATAAAGATTTTACATAATGTTCAAATATGTTCAATATACAAACAGCTGCTAAGTACATAGGTTAAAAGATTGAGTAGGCTGATGGCTTCATTTCATCCGGGATGGAATTAGTACTTCTGTTTCACAGCATTTTTACTTCTGTTGCTCCCTTAACGATTATTTAAGGGAGGAGACAAGTAGCTCTTTATTGTGGAATACTAGTATCACTTCAAATTTATTTTTACAACCTTTAAGTATTTTCAATACTTTTTTCTCAAATCTGCTGAGGTTACACAGAATAGCTTCTATTATTTCCAATTTACAGAAAGAATTTTCATTCAATTACTCCATTTACATATTGAACCCATTTTGGTAGAATATCTACCATTTTTTGACCTCAGAAGGGTTGAGAAAAAGCCCTCATCTCTTGACTAGTATCTGTTCACAAATGACCTCTTTTCTCCCCTGGGTCCAGTCTCAACACCCTCTTGCCCCAAATGCGGTGCACTGAGCTCCACTTCCATCAACGATTATAAAGAGTGCTCACTTCCTGACATAATAGGTCAAAGTCCTGCTTAGGAGAAAAATGAACTTGTGAGTCCAGCCAACTCACTCATAGTCCTCTTAGTTACGTGAAATATACTCCCATCTATTCCAGCCCTCTTATCCTCCGCTCCGTATCCTTCCATCATTGGGAAGGCTGGTCATTGAAAATATCTAATTCTGGTGTGACAACCTTGCGTGCTAAGTTACACCTTGTTTTTCAAATCTTCCTCAAAGAGTTCAAATCAATGAGAAATTAGACTGCACATTTACAGATGACATTAATACTTTAAATGGAAGATATATTTCCTGTCTTTTTAATAAGAAGAAAGCTGAGCAGCCTACACCCAAGAGGGAAAGCAATTTGCACCTTTCAGGCAGGAGCAATAAAAATGATCGTTTTACATGAAGGAATCGAATTAATGTAAGTGTGATTGTTAGGTTGGAGAGTACTGCAGAGCTTTTGGGCTTCTAACCAAGGATCATATTTTAATTATTAAGGGAAATTATGCTGATTCTAGCATTAAATACTGTATGGTTTTAACACTACCTTAGATATACTGAATCCCAAATCATCAAAGTTGTTACAATCTATCAGCTTGGACTACTCTGATGGATAAATCAGTAAATACATCTGGGACCTTTCTCCCCTCCCCCTTAAAACTCTTAGGATGTAATTAGGGAAGGAAAAAATTTATTTCAAGATACCTGAATGCCCTTGTGAAGCAGGAGGATGAATGTGTTCAAGCACAGCATTAGTGACTTGGAGATTATTTTTCAAATCCTACACCCAAAGAACAGCCTGAAAAGGATCTGCCACAGACTGTTCCAACAGGCCCTATAAAGGGAACACTGGGCGATTAGGATTATTCCACAAAAAGACTTCTGAGGATGCACAGTGGAGCCTAGCTTTCTGAAATGTACCATCCTTCTACACATTTCGTGTGGCCAGTAATTGAGATAGTGATTAGACAGGTACCTGCCAGTGAAATGTCACAAAGAGGAAAAGCGGCACATGTAATGGATATCTATCCAAAAGGTTTGTAGTAAGGTCCTTAAAGAAAAAAAATAAATAAATAAAATGGTTATGTCTCTAAAAGACCCCCATATGTTTAAGAGGAGGCCGCATTGTATAAGCCTACATTGACAATTATGCTGTGATTTATGCAGGAATATGTAGCTGTTTTTATTTTCTTTCTTCCTGTAAGAAATTACAAGAATCTTTTAACAAGTGGCTGTCTTTGAAAACCACTTTGTCTGTATTTTCTAACCTAATACATATATTGATTCTCTTTGATTGTTTTAAGAACAGTAGATTCGGATTTGTTATTTGGACAGGGAAAATCTCAGAGTGGTAAAATTATGAGTAATTATTGTTTTAGATTTTATTTATATGCATTTTCCATATTTTGTATATCAACGTACTATTTTAGTCATTAATGAGGAAAAAAACCTTTAAGTTGCAAAAAGATCTTTAGGGAATAGACCTATTTGGCAACCTTCACTTTATTTTTTTAAATTTTTTTCTTTAATGTGTTTATTCACTCTTTTTCTAGATTGACTCATATTGTAGATTTTTGGATGTAGATATAATTATTAACATGTAAGGATATATTACCTGGGCAACCTTCACTTTAAATAAATAATATAAACACCTATTCTTTCTATAACATGTATTAATCAACTTCATTACACCATGTCCCTACTCAAAACCTTCATCTATAGAATTAAAAATATCAGTTCCTAAGCATTACACTCAAAACCATGCATGACCAACTCCCACTATCTTACTACCTTCTGGCCTTGCTCCCATATTCCAGCCAGATGGAACAAGCTGAAATTCCCAGACATGCTACCTCTCTCACTCCTGTGTGCTCTGAAAATACTATTCCTTCTATATGGAACATCTTTTCCTTCTCTCTGACCACCTGAAAAATTCCTATTTTTTTTCTTTAGAATTCTACCCCAAAGTTTCCACTTTTGAATGGCACAGTTTTATACACTGTTGGTGGAGAAAATGATATATCTCTAAAGAGAACAATTTGGCTCTATCTATCAAAATTATAAATGCACTTACCCTTCAACCCAGCAATTTCACTCCTAGGAATTTAACTTACAGTTATCCTCACACATTTGTGAAAGGATGATATACAAGATTATTCACTGCAACATGGCTGGTAGCAGCAAAATATTGGAAACAATCTTATATATATGCATATACTGGGAGTTGGCTAAACACATGGAAATCCATACAGTAAAACTATGCAGCTGTCAAATGAACGAGGAGTCCTTGATGTACTGACAAAAAAAAAATCTCCAACACATACTGTTAAATAAGAAAAGTACGGAATGGGACCCAAACATCTGTAAAAAGAGAAGGGAAGAATACATACAAATTTGCTTGTATTTGCATAAAATATTTCTGGAAGAATATCATTAGAAAACATCACAGGACAACCAGAGTGTGTAGGAAACTTCGTTAGATGGCATTTTATAGTTGTTGAAATTTTGAAACCATGTGAATGTACTACTTACTTAAAGGTAAAATTGTAAAAGCTTAAAAACCAAAATGCTTAAAAAAAAAGTGTCCACATGTTTATGAAAGTATCTCTATTTCCCACACTCTCCCGATCATTCCTTTATTCTCTCATTAGAACCTTTACTGACGACAGGTACTATGTGCCAGGTGTTGTGGTAGGTAGAGATGGAAAATAAAAACAACCTGCAGGGAAAAGCCTCAATGCACAACTCAAAAAGCAGACAGAATATCTCATTTCAGTGAGTGCCCAGGGTGCAGGGTGTGACAGATACACAAAGAAGAGGCTGGCATCACATACATCCTAATAGCACTCTTATCCCTGGTGCATAGTAACTGTTTACCTGGCTGTCTCTTAAGCTAGATTGCCATCTCTTTGAAGCTATCTCAGAGGTTAACACAGTGCTATGCACATAGGAGATATGCATGTTAAATGAACCACTGAAAAAGATATAACAGAAATAAGCGCTGCACTTTTTTTAACAATTAGGAACTAATATATTTTTTTAAGGTTTTATTATTTATTTGACAGAGAGAGACACAGCGAGAGAGGGAACACAAGCAGGGGGAGTGGGAGAGGGAGAAGCAGGCTTCCCGCAGAGCAGGGAGCCCAACGCGGGGCTCGATCCCAGGACCCTGGGACCATGACCTGAGCCAAAGGCAGACGCTTAACGACTGAGCCACCCAGGCGCCCCAGGAACTAATATTTAATTACTTAGACTCTAACCTGATTCCACAATCAATTTTATGAGAATTTAGTATAAAGATCTAAGGATTAAAAAAAAAATTGGCAGGGAGGGGCAGAGGAAGAGGGAGAGAAAGAATCTCAAGCAGGCTCCACACCCAGCATGGAGCCCCATGCTCAGAACCCTGAGATCATGACCTTGGTTGAAATCAAGAGTTGGATACTTAACCCACTGAGCCACCCAGGCACCCCAGGATAAAAAAATTTTTAAATAACTATCCCTATCTTACGTGTACAGATATTCATGAATATATTCAACTGTCACAAACATCATCTACTATAGACCAATGATTATACCTATGTGGTGTTTCATTTTCTCCCAATACCATCAATTAAATATACACAGAGAAAACAATGCACCAGGCACAATGCTGGGCTGGTGATACAATGGTAAACAAAAACAGATACAGTCCTGCTCTCACTGATGTTATGAGTTAGTGAGAGACTAATCAAATAATCACCCAAGTTTCACAAGTATTTTTCTGTATCTTTAAGAAGGGAAAGAGAAAGAATACAAGGCATGGCCAAGATTTCTCCTAGCCAGCCATAAGGAAAGGAACATTACCTAAAACCTTTGTGTCTCAGATAGTATGTTAAATGTTATGTTATGGGATTGTGAAGAGAATTCAGTGTCCTTGAGCGCTGATGGAGAAAATACCTTTATTTTCCTGAACCTCTGAAATTATCAGCTATAGATATTACAGATATTTTCATTCACATTACAGTTATTGCATATCTCAAAATATTATTTATATTTATCACTATTTTATAGGAACTAAGGTAGTTATTCTACTTGCTGCCATATCTTGTTATTTAATGTATTAATAAAGAAGCATATAGTACTCTATCATAAATCTGATTTTGGGGAGTTGGGGGTGGGAAAAATGGGTGAAGGTGGTCAAAAGGTACAAATGTCCAGCTATAAAGTTAAGTCCAGGGGATGAAATGTATGGTATTGTGACTATAATTAATAATACTCCATTGCAGTGGGGGGGGGGGGGGGGGTGAAATACGCAAAGGGGACAAAAAGATACAAACTTCTAGTTATAAAATAGATAGGACACAGGGATGCAGTCTACAGCAGAAGGAATATAGTTAATATTGTAACAACTTTGTATGATGACAGATGGTAGCTAGATTTATCGTGGTAATCACTTTGTAATGTATATAATGTTAAATCACTATGTTGTACGCCTGAAATTAATAGAATAGAATCAAGTCAACTACATGCCAATAGAAAATAATACTCTATTGTATATTTGAAAGTTGCTGAGAGTAGATCTTAAATGTCTCATCACAGGACCAGGAATGCCCCAAGCACTGCAGGGGAGATGAAGCTGGAGGTGGACAAGATATTTCCCAAGGGCATGGGGCCATACATGGACCTGGATGAGACAGAAGGCAGCACTGGGCTCCTGATGAACTTGGCAGTCAATGAAAAGGCAGTCCATGCAGACTTTTTAAAGGATTTTGTAGATCTCTTTGATAATGATGATATCCAGTGAGGTACAGCAGTGCGTGTGGTCAAGCCTTTGTTATGTAGTGGTCTGGTGGATCTCCTCAAAGGACAATTTCAAACGGATCTAAAGAACTTGTGGACATTACTTGAAATTAGGAGATGGTTAACCAAGAAAGAGAAGGATGGTTTTAACCATCTGTATGAGGCTTGTTAATTTCTGAATGTGACCAACTTTCATCCTTCAATTTAAAAAAAAGTGATGCCATCAAAAAAAAAAATTCTCATCACAAGGGAAAAAATTGTAATAGGTGTGGTGCTGAATGTTAACTAGACTTATTGTGATCATTTTGCAATATATATATACATATATATACATGTCAAATCATGTTGTACATCTAAAGTAATGTTTATATGTCAATTATACCTCAAATTTTAAATGTGATTTTTCTCTTTTTTGATGACATTATTTCAATGTAATTGCTTTCCTATATAATTTTGTTTTATTTTATGCATTTAAAAATAATTTTCCGATAAGGGGCCCATGGACTTAATCAGATGGCCAAGAGTCCATAACCCCAAAATTGTCAAAAATCCCTGGGCTAACAGATGGTTCAGGTTGGAATAACAAAGTTGGCATACCATAGCATGTCATTGGAGAAGAGAGTTTTCTTTCTTTTTTATTATTATTACTATTTTTAAATATTTTATTTATTTATTTGAGTGAGAAAGAGAGAGAGAGAGAGAGAGAACACAAGTGGGGTGAGGGGCAGAGGGAGAAGCAGACTCTCTGACAAGCAGGGAGCCCGACTCAGGGCTTGATCCCAGAACTCCAGGATCACAACCTGAGCTGGAGACACATGCCCAACCAACTGAGCCACCCAGGCGCATCTGGAGAAGAGAGTTTTCTGTTTTTAATTACCTTTGGGAGAGATGGGAAAGAAGAGTGCCAATTCACTTCAAAGTTCCAAGTAAAATGAAAAAGAATAATAGAATGGTAAGTTTGAATTTATAGTCAGGTTTTATTGTATTTTTGAGTATATGTCATTTTCTGATGACAAATCTGTGGATATGACTATAAACAAAGTATGCTACTGAGAAACACAGTATTTACATATTGTAGATAGCTACCTAACTATGATGGCCACATGAAAGGTCAATTATTACATATGTGGTAGATGACTGTTCAGCAAATAGTCACTTCCCCTCCTAATCTCCATGGTGGTGTATCCTTTCCTGTCCCACCATGTTGGAAATGATGCTCTGATTTGCTTTGGCCAATGGAACATGGACAGAAATCAAACTGTGCTAGCTCTGAGACCAGGCCTTTAAGAGGCATTTCCACTGACCCTTCTGGGAATTTCTTTTTTTTTTTTTTTTTTAACATTTCATTTATTTATTTGATAGAGAGCACAAGCAGGGGGAGCTGCAGGCAGAGGGAGAGGGAGAAGCAGGGAGCCTGAGGTGGGGCTCGATCCCAGGGCCTGAGGATCATGACCTGAGCTGAAGGCAGATGCTTAACTGATTGAGCCACCGAGGCACCCCCCCCCCTTCTGGAAATTTCTAAACTTTTGTCATGAGAAGGACGCATTCCAGATAGCCCATTGATCACAAAAGAATGGGTGGGCACTGTGGAACAGATCTAACCAAATCTGGGTTCTGAAGCTAAGTAAACTCAGCTATATCCAGCTGTGCCAGCCAAGATCAGCCAAACCCTAGCCATCCAAAGACTCATAAGACAAAGATAAATGCCGACTGTTACGTACCACAAGATTAATGGTTGTTTGTTGTGCAGCAATATCCGAATAACAAAATACACTAAGAGTGCTCTTTAAAAACTTTGTCCGATTAACTAATGCCATTCTCTAGTCCCTCCATAAAGAAATCAGATACCCTGGGCATGCTTAACTCTTGTGGTGACTAGGCCACAACTGAGTTTATGCTTAAAAAAGTTAATTGCAGGGGCGCCTGGGTGGCTCAGTCGTTAAGCGTCTGCCTTCGGCTCAGGTCATGATCCCAAGGTCCTGGGATCGAGCCCCGCATCGGGCTCCCTGCTCCGCGGGAAGCCTGCTTCTCCCTCTCCCATTCCCCCTGCTTGTATTCCCTCTCTCGCTGTGTCTCTGTCAAATAAATAAATAAAATCTTTAAAAAAAAAAAAAAAGTTAGTTGCATTTGTTCCCAAACATGTTTATGTTCATAATAAGATGAATGTGAAAAAAAACTGAATTGCTATTTCTATAAAAACTAATTTGAACAATCTGGAAAGACTTTCCCAAAGTCAATGGTGAAACAGAAAAGTCACTGTCACATTAAATGATTGCAATGCTACTATCAAAGATGTAAAAAGTTGCTAAAAAAAAAAACTCTACAAAGTTTAAAGATTGCTTTGTAAGTTTATTAATTTGTTGCCCTCTTAAGGAAACAAACTAGAAAGTATTATGTACTTCAGAATTCCTATTCTAAGAAAGGGCATAAAGATTCCTATAATGAAACTGATAATGAATATAGACTGATGTTTTAAGTTAAAATAAATGTTTAGGTTAATATGTACTTTTTTTTTTTTTTTAATGCTTCATCCCGAGCCAACTTTTTCTATTAAGTGACTTCAGTCCTGACTGTGTCAGGTAAGTGAGCTTCTTCAGTATTTCAGCCTGACAGAAATCCTATTGTGGGCATTACAATGATCAGGGCTTCAGTATTATTTTTGCTTTGTTTTGCTGCAAATCTTATTTATAAGCCAGCTTGTAGTCCTGGCATTGAGTTTGAATGTTACAATTTCATTTCACATTGAGTTTGAGCACTGTGGTGAGTTTTTGATATAATATTGGCTTCTCTAATAATTTAATCATCAGTTTAAATTTCTGTTAACCAAGCCTAAAATCTGATCCATTAGATTTTTAAAGCACAAGAACATCAAATCAGGAATAAAACCTGAACTCCTTCTGACTTAAAAAGCCCTCCATTATGATGGAGGGCTCCCAACTTCCTCCCCAACCACGTTTCTTACCACTGTCTGCCCCTGGTGCTCACTCCACATTGTGATCCCACACTGACCTTCCTGTTTTGCTAATATATCAAACTCATTACCACTTTGGGGCCTTTCTCTTAGAGCTTTTCTCTGCCTGAGCTACTTTTTCCTGATTTTTCCATAGATGTCATTCAGATCTCAAATGACACCACTGAGGCCCCCAGTGACTATCCGAAATAAAGCCTCCAATTAATCCCTTTTGATGATATCACTCCATTTTAAGTCTCTGTATAATACTTCTCACTAGGTGATAAGTAATATCATTAGCTACTATTTCTGTCTGACTTCTCCCCAAAATAGTACAAGCTTCACAAGTGATATGTCTTTCATGTTCACACCTCGCTCCCAGGGCTTAAAAATATAGCACAGCACATAGTAGCCAGATCAATGAATATTTTTGATTATTAAATTGAATACAAACATGGATACTAAAACAAACAAAAAACCTAGAATAAGATATTTTTCAACCACCGTGGTAAGTTAGGATTTAAAAACAGAAATAAAAAATTTAATGTGTTACATGTTTTATGTCAACTGTTTCTATAACATCTCCCTACCCCAAATATTTTGAATTGACTTACAAATCAACACCACCCCCAGTATCAAGCATAGAAAGAAGAGTTCTCAAATCTCAAACAGGATTAAATGCAGAGAAGTTCATAATTATTGTTATAGAAGCTGGTTCAATGATTTCATATTTATTAGCAAAACCACCTAAATAATTTTTGGATAATGAATTTCTTTATAAAGTCTGCTAAAAGTTCATCTTTTATTTCAAGATTTTTATAAAGAGAAATCAGTTTAGAATCATACCAACTAATGCACACGTGCCTCTGTGTGCAAGGTAAGCTCAAGTACTGTATTTGCATTAACTGATTTAATTCTCACAAAATCCTATAAGGTGCTTCTAATATGGTTCCAATTTTACAGATGAGAAAAAATGAAGCTCTGAGAGGTCAAGGAATCTGCCAAAAGCCGGCAAGCTTGTTGGAGGTGAGGTCGGATGTGACCTAGACAGTTTGGCTCCAGAGCCTGTGCCCATAGGCTCTACTCTACGCTATGTCACCTCACCTGACACGACTCAGCCAGGTTCTCCCTGAGGATTCTGGAGTTGTGACTTAGGGGTAGCAGCTGAACTCTCTGCATATGACAGAACTGTAAATCTGGATGCTATATGGCAGCCATATTCCTTGAGAATGAAGAAGCAGAAAACTTGGGTAAAGAGATAAAGGAGAGGCCAAGAGAGAAGTTAATGAGGTGGCAAGAGACAGGGAGGACTCTTGCCAGCATCAGTCCAGTACCAGCCCTGCTGCCCGGCTGAACTTCTGCCCTTGTGTTTAAAGGGACACACCCTGGTGTCTGTATGGTAAGTGCCCTTTCTTGTTTAAGACAGCTCAAGATTTTATTACTTGCAACTGTAAGAACCTTAACTCATTATCAGAACTGATCAACCAAATGAGCGAAGATTTGGCTCCTGACACTAAACTGAAATTGATGGAATAGAGCCAGAATGTGTACATACTAAAGAACAATTAAAAATAAAAAATGTTCAGCTAATAACATTTTTTAAAGATATGGACGAATCAATTGGTCTTATATTTTATTCGAATCAATATTTGAAATGTATATCCAGTGAAGATTCAGAAATAACTACTGATTTCATTGTTTTACCCATATTTGGCACATGGAATTGCTCTGAATTTTTTTTCTTCCTAATTTGGCATGCTAGATTACCTCAGTGTGCCAACCCAATAAGGAGGCAGTAATTTCAGAATGCTTACCCTCATCTCCCATTGATAGAACAGATAAAGTGTAGCTCCCTGAAAGAGCTCCTTCCCTTTGCTGGCACAGTGCTGCTATTTTGGTATCTGTCAGTGAAGAACAAATATCTAGTGGCAATAGAGGCTAGACGTGTGTTAGCCTGGGTAAACAGCTTTTGTTAATGGACAGTGTTCTAGCCACCAAACACCAAGTCCCTTACAGTGATAGGCGACCCAGAATTTCAAGATGTGGAAACTAGTAAAGCCAGGCCATCTTTTCTCCAACACACTTTTTTTTTTTTTTAAGATGTATTTATTTTAATTTTGAGAAAGAGCGAGAGCAGGGAGGAGGGGCAGAGGGAGAGAATCTCATGCAGACTCCCTGCTGAGCGCAGAGCCCAACGCAAGGCTTGATCCCAGGACCCCGAGATCACGACCTGAGCTGAAACGAAGAGTCCAATGCCCAGCTGAATGAACCACCCAGGCGACCCTCCATTACATTCTTGATATCCAACTTTCCCATTCAAGCTGGCACAACAAACATTCCAATTATATAAAGTAGGAAGTTTACAGTAATTTTCAACTTACCTCAATAATTTACTCTTCTCATGTAAATCAGCTGCTGCTTCTTCCTAAGTAGTATTATTGTATATATATATATTGCAAGAACTAACCAACATGCGCGGACTAATTTATCACACTGCCACTGTCAAGTGTCTAAGACCAGACACTTGTCAAGTTTTCACCTGCATTGTTGTAATGCCCTTTAAAAATTTTTCCATAGGCAATGTGGCCCCTGTCAGTCCATTATTCCAGATTATTGCTGCAATAATCAATACATCTACTCAGCAGATGGTTTGGCCCATATAAATCCCTCCTACTGATTCTATATTACCTTCCCACCTTCCTGAGGCTCAAACCTAAGACCCTCTGTACCACCTTCAGGGCAGAAGACTTCAAGTTTCCCACAGGACTGATAACCTGATGGTGATTCCCTAACCAAACAAAGTAATTCACCAGGGTAACCCAATGAGCCCATGTTCTCCTTTTGTCCACCCCCCTCCTTCTTCCACATCACTATGGTGCCTTATCTACTCAGTCTACTCCTTCCTTTAAGCCTTCTCCAGTCTGAACAGCCCTTTCCTTGTTAGAAGGGAGACAAATAGTAAGGGCATTCACTGTGCTAAATACTGTACAAATGCTCTCATTTAATTCATACAGAAATCCAATGAGACAGTACTACTATGTCCTTCATTCCTGAGATGAGGAAACTGAAATGTAGAGAATTTAGGTAATTTATGAATAAGTAGCAAATCTAAAACCTGAACTGGACACTGTTAACTTAAAAAGCCCCTAAAGCTGTTAACCTCTCGGCCTTTGCACAAGCTGTTCCGCTGCTCAGAAAGGTCTTACCCTCTTCTACTAGTTGGCAAGCACCTGGTCAACCTTCAAAGTCTGACTTAAATGCCCCCATCCCCCCCCTTTTTTTTTTAAAGATTTATTTATTTATTTGAGAGAGCGAGAATGAGAGAGAGCACATGAGAGGGGGGAGGGTCAGAGGGAGAAGCAGGCCCCTCGCCGAGCAGGGAGCCCGATGCGGGACTCAACCCCGGGACTCCAGGATCATGACCTGAGCCGAAGGCAGTCGCCCAACCAACTGAGCCACCGAGGCACCCCGCCATCCCCTTTTGAAGGCTTCTTCCACACTGCTCAATCAGTGGTAATTATTCTTCACTTTGTTCTACCCTATCATAGCCAAGTATCACTGCTATAAATATTTATTTTGCTTCTTTTACTTGTTTGTGAGGTCTTTGGAGGAAGGGATATTCTATTTATACCAGCACATTGCAGTAAACCAAAAATGTCTGTAACGTTACGAACTGCCCTAACAGACATCAGAACGCAAAGTTCCCTCCGTAACCACTCTACAGATTAAAAAAACTGAAATAATTCAGAATATAAATTAACATTTAACCTGAAATATTCAAGCTTGACAGTAAGTATGCATTGGTTATTAGGCTTGTTACCTGCTTAAATCACACATTTTGAATTTAAATACATATTCAAAGCTTCCTTTGGAATGCATAATAAATGTAACAGGTGTGATCTTTTCCGTGTATTTACACTAGTCAGCAACAGAAATAACTGGAAATGGTGGAGGAGGTAGAGAGGAATGCTGGCCATTCCTCTCTGCCACAGAAGGTCGTGACTGAGGACAACTTCGGAGACTGCCTCTCTCTATTGTTTATCACTCCTTGTGTGAGCACCTCAGGTCAGATTTAAAGATACATGTTTTGGAGGGAGAATGGGGGGAGGGTACAATTTTGTCTCAAAATGCAAGTCAGTTAATTTCAGCCAGTGAACAACCAAAGAAAAGGTAATCTGTTAAAGGAAAGCTGGAATACTGTGTTCAATGAGTCACCTTTCTAAATGTTTCTCAAGCCATGTTGACTATACTGGATTTTCACCTTACACACCAACTTATTTATGCTGTAATTAAAAAGTTCTTAAGTTTTGCAAGTGGTGACTCTCATCTTTTGTTTAGTTTATCTTAGTAAATACAATACTGGCCTTGGCAATTTCTTTTTTTTTTAAGTAATCTCTACACCCAGCATGGGACTAGAACTCACAACCCCAAGATCAAGAGTCAAATGCTCTACTGCTCTACCGAGTGAGCCAGCCGGGAGCCCAGGTAATTTCTTGGGTGGGGGAAGGGAGAGAAGGGAAGGGAAGAGAGAGAGAGAGAGAGAGAGGCTTGGCTTCCTTATCCTTTTTTTCTTGCCATGATTGTCTAAAGGGACCTCTATAAAGGGATTTGTGATTTTCTTGCACTATTATTCAAAGGATCAATAGGATATAGCCATATTTTTTAAAGTGTAGCTTGAGACATTTCTGAAATCAATTCAGTGGAACATAACTAGCCTGTAAACAAAACAAAAAACCTGACTACATCACAAGTAGCAAAAAAAGTATTGTTTAGTTAAATTTTCTTTTAGTCTTGTGTGCACAATGGCTTGTATTTTTGTACCATGAGTCTCCACCAAAAATGTCAGAAAGCCACAGGGCTACTTATAAACAAGAAAAGATTCAGTGTCCACATCAAAACCACTGTTCTTAATGGGCTTTTTACCATTTGAGGAATCAAGATACCTTCCATTATGAAACAAAATCCAATTACAGAAAGATATTTAATTAATCCTGTACTAAGAAACCTTCTAAATACCCTTTGTAATAATCGACCTAAACCCAAAGGATTTTATATGTTAGCAAGAATGTAATTTGTTTCACAGTGCAGTAATAAATCAGATTGAGAAGTAATTTATTTCATACTGTAGGAAATCTGAGTATTTATCTCTTTCATACAATTTAAAGGGTTCATCTCAGACAAAGCAAAAAATCTAATATGGAATAAAAAGTAAATGATAAATATTTCATCTTAGCACAATTTTAGTATAACTTTTCCACATGAACCAAAACCAAATATCATCTTCAAAAGACTATACCAGTTAATTCTTTTTTTTTTTTTTTTTAAAGATTTTATTTATTTGACAGAGAGAGACACAGTGAGAGAGGGAACACAAGCAGGGGGAGTGGGAGAGGGAGAAGCAGGCTTCCCGCGGAGCAGGGAGCCCGATGTGGGGCTCGATCCCAGGACCCTGGGATCATGACCTGAGCCGAAGGCAGACGCTTAATGACTGAGCCACCCAGGCGCCCCTATACCAGTTAATTCTTTAAAAATCTCACATCTGATAAGAAAACCATGTATCTCCAGAAAGTTGTATAATCATATTCAACCCCCCAACATCTATATTATTTAAATGTTTAGTATACAGTCCAATATTTTGTGTCTTTATCATACCTCTGAGACTTTCCATATTAGTGACCAAGTTTCATAGCAAACATGCTCCAGGGTTAGCAGCAGAAGTGTGCTTTGGGGGAGCTGAAGTTGTATAAAGGCACAACATACGTCAACATACTGAATATTCATATAATCTACAAACGGAAGTGTTCCTGGTAAGCACATTAATATTAATTCATTGATTCATTTCCTCTCTCTTTGCGCCTCCTGTAAATGTGCATGTGACACACACGCACACCACACAATGTCCTACACTTGCTGAGCGTGAGATGCTCCCTAGGACCTGGTCAGGTCACCGCCTACCTCCTCAGTTTCCCATGTCCTCTTTATTGTGCCACTTTATATCTGTTTTTGTTTCTTCTCTCCTTTGGCACGGAAAATTCCTACAAGTGTTTGAAGACTCAGCTCAGATCCCTAAAGAGGATCTTTACAGGACCACCAAAAAGAAATTAAATAAAGTTCTAAATTTTTTGGATAAGTTTTCATGGCGGAATATTGTGAAACTATGGCTAAAATGAAGTTTAAAAGATTATCCACAACTACTGATGGACTATCTCTCCTGACTTGGTAAAATATTGTGGTTAACTAAGGATTGGCAATAATATCTACCTAATATAGATAATTATAAAAATAGAAAAAAATGTAGGTTATATATATTAAATAGGACAAGAATGCAAAAGGCTAGATGTTTCTGTATTAATGAACACTTATAGAAGTATATTATGTTTTATTTATTTGGCTTTTGCTATTTTTTTGGTCCAGCTGACTCTTTTAAACTGTATCTATAAAACATCTACAGGGGCACCTGGCTGGCTCAGTCAGTAGAGCATTCAACTCTTGATCTCAGGGTCATGAGTCCAAGACACATGTTGGGAATGGAGCCTACCTAAAAAAAAAAAAAATCTACAAAGTGAAGTATAATGAATCCCTATATACTCATCTCCCAGTTTCAACAATTACCAACACACAGTCATCTAACTTCATCCACATCACTAACCACTCTACTGAATCCTAAATGTTTTTGAATCTTTGCAGACATTTCATCCATAATTATTATTATTTTTTTAAGATTTTATTTATTTATTTGAGAGAGAGACTGAGAGAGAGAGCACATGAGAGGGGGGAGGGTCGGGAGGGTCAGAGGGAGAAGCAGACTCCCTGCCGAGCAGGGAGCCCAATGCGGGACTTGATCCAGGGACTCCAGGATCATGACCTGAGCCGAAGGCAGTCGCTCAACCAACTGAGCCACCCAGGCGCCCTCATCCATAATTATTTTAATATATATCTCTAAATCATTTTAAACATAATTATAATATTATTGCATAAAAATGAATAATCTTAGTATCATTAAATATCTAATTAGTGGTCAGTTATAGATGTTTTTTATAGTGTGTTCAAATCAGCATCTAAACAATGGCAATAGACTGCATCTACTTAATATAAGCCATAAGTCTTTTCAAAATCAATGTATGAGATTCCCTTTATATTATTCATTAACAATATATTGTTTGAAGAAATTGCTGTAGTATGTTTTTAAGGTTCCTATGCCTTAAAATAGAGAATCAGGGTTTCATATTAGCAAGATAACTGTTACGATATAGTCTTTCATTCTATGGGCGCCTGGGTGGCTCAGTTGTTAAGCGTCTGCCTTGGGCTCAGGTCACGGTCCCAGGGTCCTGGGATCGAGCCCTGCATCTGGCTCCCTGCTCAGCGGGAAGCCTGCTTCTCCCTCTCCCACTCCCCCTGCTTGTGTTCCCTCTCTCACTGTGTCTCTCTCTGTCAAGTAAATAAATAAAATCTTAAAAAAAAAAAAAAGTATGGCTCACTGCTATCTTAAACTAGACAGCCATTATAAGGATGACATTTACAGAGAATAAACATCTGCAAGAACTTCATTTTTCTATTATGTGAGGACATGCACACCAAGACCCTTGGAGAATGGTTAAAAAAAATTACAAGTATTAAATCCGAATAATAATTGTACTAGAAGTTAATTTCATAATAGTTCTTAGTAATAACGTAAACATTCTGAAAGTTATCTGACTTTTAGATAGTTTGGTTCTCCATGTTGATGTTATAGCCCACTGGTAAAAATGTTACACTTCAAAAGACTGAATCATATGTGTTTAAATGTAGGTAACCTTCACCTAATAATCATATACATACATACAAGGCAAACACATGGGACACAGTGATATTTGCCACTATAAAACTCCTCTGACCCTCACTACATATGAAAGTATTAACCTAAGTTTTACTCCTAAAGCACTTTAAAATGCACTACTAAACATATAATAGTGTTTAGTGATGTAAATAAATCATTAAAAACCTGTAGACCTTTTTGTAGCCTGAACACAAAGCCAAAAGCAATACTTCTATTTTAATTCCCAGGAAGTTTTTCTCAGTTGCTATAGGAATACAGCTATCATATTAGAAAGGAAAAAAACAGCTCCAGAGTAGTGTGCGAGGCACCACCTACCATAGACCTGGGCTTGCTGATGGCCACCAGACTAGTGAGGAAGTCTTCATCATGCCGTTGGCTGAAAACATGGGCGTCATAGGCCACCATAATGGAGATTTCTTCCATCATCTTGCCAGCTGGCCCTTCCACAGCACCAGCTGCTACCCCAGCTCCAGACCAGACTATCCAAGGAAAACTCCTACTGCAGTTCAGTGCCAATGCCCACACCCACCTGAGTTTCAGGGGGCGGAGTATCAAAAATCCAGAAGGAAAAAAAGAAAAGGGAAAAAAAAAGAAAAGCAGCTGCTATCCCAGGCTTGTCTGGCAATTCACCCCCAGTAGAAAACCAAGGGAGGTCTCTTATCTGTGGAGGAAGTATACACTATAAACACCTTCTGCATTCTTAACACAGCAGCTGGAAAGTTCGGTTTTGGGAAATCTTCTTTCAGCTTCAAAAAGAGAAATAAAGAAAAGTTTTCTAACTGGAAATATCCATCCTATAGCAAAATCAAACAAAACAAAACAAAAGACCACCCCCAAAACTGATTTATGTTATGCTCTTGGTAATTAGAAACTTTCTAAGTTTATCTTCTTACTTCAGTATTACTTATATCAAGATTCTTCTTCTTGGAGGAGAAGTGGATTTTCTTACAGCTTATTTTTCCACATTCATAGAAAATAAATAGATGGCAAGCTTTAGTTTTTCAGAATTTCTAGAATTCTTGGTGCGGTTAAAAATTATCTCCTGAAGTATGAAAAAAAGAGATTCTTTTTCACCTCTGATTATTTCTGTTAAAGAAAAGTACCAAAATATAAAAATGAAACAGGGACTGCAATATCAATTAATTATCATTTCCCCTTCTCCCACTAAAAAACACACAAATATTTTAAATAAAATTCTTGCTTTGGGGAACTTTGTTTTCCGTTGTTATTCAGAAAGCAACACAAAGGTCCCATTTCTAAACTTATGGCTTTTCTCCCATAGATAAAAGTTCTCCTCTTTTTTTTTTTTAAGCTTAGAGGTTTCTTTTAATTACCCATATTAGCAGATAGTCATGAACTGGTGGTGTCTTAGCCACCAGAAGTGTTTTACAGTTGGAAACCATAAATGAATCTCAATATGCCCTAATGAAAAATTTGAAAGCTGCCCATAATTATCATTACAAGGCTGCCTAAATTACCAGGAAATATAATGTATGCTAATTCCATGGAAAAAGTATTAAGCAAATAAAAAGGGGGAGAACAAATGAAGCTCCTCCAAAAGTTGTTTTTCTAAAATTTCTAATTAAGCTATTATTGTCTCTGCTTTTTATAGATTATGACATTGCAGTACCATGAGAAATATCATTTGTTAGAAATAGAAATCAATTTGCCAATGTTTGTCTATAATCAAATACAGATACTGGTTGGAATTTTTAGCCCTAATTACCAATAGCATTGTTATGTTGTTTAATTGTTTGCCTTTCAAAGGACAAAACTTAGAATGAGATTCATGGTGTCTATTTTCCCCGAAGTACCTTCACCTAGATTAACATGATTACTTAAATAGCACCTTGTTCCATTTAAATATGATTAGGAGAATTTTGCAATTGCTATGCATTCTAGATTACACACACACACACACACACGGAAGGAGAAAAACACCTTATTGCTAGGAAACAGAAGCAAGTCTAATAGGCTTATTTTAAGGGAAAATGCAATACTTTCAATAAATCTTCAAGATTAAAACAGCCTCAAACTGTGCTTGACCCTCGTTGAAGCCAGTAAAGCATTTTCACTTCATTTTTTGCTACAATGCAGCTTTGTCTCTTATGCTTTATTTTTGTCAAAAAGTTTCCCAGCATCTTTATCTTAAGGCTGACTAACCAGGTAAAAATTGAACGGTAATCAAGAGACAAGGTTTCATAAAGCGTCCAGGCAGTTCATACCTTTTAAATTCCTTTTTATCTTTTCAGAAGTACTGTAAAAGATACTGTGAACCTCTTCACGCGTTCACTAGCACCAGAAGGTTTCAGGTTTATCTTGCAGCACCATTTTCTAGATGGGAAAGCAATTCCTCTTGCTTTCACGTTTTTCTTTGCTGCAGTGACTCAGTGCTTCTACCCTGATACCTGAATAAGGTGCGCTGACAAAGACACCTGTTGTGGAAGGTAAAGAAACTACTTCCCATAATGCCTCACTCCCTGCTGGCAACCGCCCAGGGGCAAACAAGAATTATAAACCACATTCGAGCAATTGCCTATGCACCCCGGGAGAGCAATTCAGTGTAACAATGGGTAATCTTCTTGGTTAGGAAGAACACTCATAACCCAAGGGGAAAAAAAGGACCAGAAAAACAATATCAAAAAGTTCAGGTGTTATGTATTAAACTCATAAACTATTTAGGGATCAGGGGTGTAAGAGTACAAAACAATTTTAGAAACATAATCAGAGGCTGTAAAGATACTTTTAAAATTACATAAACAGAAGCTAACGGCTTTAAATAATGCAGTCCTTTCCGAATTCCACACAGGTTCTCAGGTAAACAATCAGGTATTTTTTAAAGCTTCTGATTTATTACCTACAAAAGATTGTTCTAATTAGCCACAGCCACTGGAATTATTAATAACTTTTCATTTCTAAATCTAAGAGGTCCTCTATCAAAGCCAGAATGCATGCATTTTCTAGAGCAAGGGTTCCCTAAGTTAGACTTGCACCCTTCTTTTTTGTCACCCTTACAATGGTCCTCCATACTTGACTTTCAGAGTCTGGGCAGGAAAAATTCCAATGTTTCTTTTCTCTTACAATTAAATGTATACTTGTGGTCCCAACAAAATGCATACTTTTTGAAAACCGATGATCTATTTAAAAACCTGTCTTTGAACTGGCCTTTTCTCCAGTCTCAGAAATACCCTCCCCAAAGTTCAGGAGCCCTGTTACAGTCGTGTTTACAAACAGTCCTCTACTCCCTTGCAAGACATCTTTCTTACTCTTTTGCCTGTTCCCCTGTGAACTGATCCCACGGATCTCCCAGGATTGTTTCCACCTAAGTTTCTGCAGTCCTCTACTTCGCACCACGCAGCAACACTGAAAAAAGCCGTGGGGGTGGGGAATTACCTGAGATCAAGGGGTGTAGCAGCATTTGCTGCTAAAATTTACCAGGCAAGGAGTGTATATCCTACCGGCAGCAGAAAACAAGGCGGCAGTGGTAACCAATAGAGGGTCGCCAGTTCAAGCAGGAACTAGCTAGCAGTCTGTCCCAGGGCAAGTCATTCAACCTCCCTAGGTTTCAATTTCCTCATGGTCATGTAAATTGAGAGGGATGGACTAGATCTGAGGTTTTCACGTGCGCTCAGAAACTGTCCAAAGCTAAGTATCCAATTTCCCTCCACTAAACAGGCTTACTGGGGGATTTGAAGGTGGAAATAACTTTTTAATCTCTATCAGAATAAAAAACAAAGGGTAACATTAATCCCAGATGTTAAGAAAATCGGGGTTGCTATAATGTGTCCCCAAAAGGCAGTCGATTTTGTACCCTACTTTGGATTTTCTAATGCCAACTCTTTTGCCTATGAAGAGGATTCAGTGACAGTGCGGATACTTTTTATTAGTTATTCTTTACAGTCTTTTCAGTTTAGAGGCCAACCTGGCTACAAAAAGCCTCTCCAGATCTCATTAAAATAAGAAAATTTTAGTGAATAAAATATCTTTAATGATTTGTAAGTGCCGTTTTAACATTTTACATAGGACGATTTTACTATGGTAGCTGATTTGTTCCAACAATCATTCTTCTAGGATTATTACATTTTAACAACAACATACCTGGGTCATACTGAGTGAGTATGAGTCTAATAAACCATTCCTGGCCTTCAGAAAACATCTGTTCTCACGTGTCAAATGTAGGTATAGCCAAAACAAAAAATCAAGGAAAACATGAATAAGATGTGAACATTTTTTAAATTTCTGTGTTCTCCCCAAATGCAGCAAAGCAGCAAAGTAGCTTTATGATGGGAGTGGTATTCAAATCAAAGGAGCAAATATGTGAAAAACAGACAGCATGTCTTTAAAAAGAGCCACAAGATGGGGAGCCTGGGTGGCTCAGTCGTTAAGCGTCTGCCTTCAGCTCAGGTCATGATCCAGGGTCCTGGGATCAAGCCCCTGCTCAGCGGGGAGCCTGCTTCTCCCTCTCCCACTCCCCCTGCTTGTGTTCCCTCTCTCGCTGTGTCTCTCTCTGTCAAATATACAAAAAAATAAAAAATAAAAAATAAAAAGAGCTACAAGAGTGGCTGCAAAGACCCTTTCCCCATGCCTCAGGTTCTGCTTGTTGAACTTCTCACAACAGCCATAAAGTCGGGGCAAGATGGAAAGGAGAAGAAAAGCACCAGGGAAGAAATGTGGTCTCAAGGGCAGAGGGTCTTCTGAGCCTTCCGCATGCACAGGTGGAACCCTCTAGACACTCTCCTTCCCTCCCCGGTGGTTCCTGTGTGTTTATTCCTAAATCAGTCAACATAAACATTCATGAAGTGTATGTGACTCAGTTTTAAGAGATCTTCACAAAATATTCATGTATTGACATAAACAACTGTAAGAAAGACAAAATTCTACAAGTACTTTCTTAATCACAGAAAACCAATATTCCAAGTAGGTTTTACACTTAGGAGTGCACATTATAAAACCCAAGTGCTCTAAGTGGGGGAACAAAATATAAAAGGAGAATGAGAAGTCACAGAAGTATCAAGAGCAGAAAGCTTTTCAGAGTATTTTGGATTTCAGAGTAGTCTAGTGACACATACTGAGTTTTTACAAAGGGAAAAGACCAAAAAGTAAAAGAAAAAGAAGCAAAATCTTAGTTTTCTTTAAAAAATCATGCAAAGGTAAATACAGAAAACCTTTATTCTTGTGTTGAATTCCAGCCATTCAGCTCATTATCTTTCCTATCTTCCTAGCAATTGCTAGGCAAATTCAAAACCCCAGAAAGCATAGATTCTTAAGGAAAAAAAAAAAAAATCCCCAGAGTTAAAGAAAAGAAAAACCAGTGGGGCCTAAAATACTTGCCTAACAGCTATACTGGGTATCTTACTTCCTCATTCGTATCTCACTACAAAGAATGTGGGTGAGGGAGAGTCCAGACCGTGAGTCTGCAACTCTCTAGCAGTCAGCTTTTTACCTCATTTGTAACTCTAAAATCCACAGCCAACTGTTAAACGCAAAACAACAGGCCCAAAATGAAGTCACTTTTGTGAAGCCCCACGTTACCAAACAGAGTCTTCATTACAGTTTTGGCTCTCCCAGAAATGGAATCTTAAACCAGTCACTCAGAAATCGCCTGATCAGCACTAGTTGGATAATCTGCCTGACAGACCCCTTTTGAAATAATCAACCTGCTTTTTTGCCTACTGTTAACTTCTTTGTTCCTACTCCCTTTTGCTTACGAAAGTCTTTTCTTTGGTACAGCTCCTCAGAGCTCCTTCCTATCTGCTAGATTGGATGCTGCTCAAGTCATAAATCATTGGATAAAGCCAATAAGATCTTTAAAATTTACTCAGTCGAATTTTGTTTTTTAACACAACACATTCACTTAAACTTTACCTAACCAAAAATAAGTGTTTCCAGTGTTGTAAGCATTCACTGATATTTGCCAAGGATGGTTTCAGACACATCTAAAAATATGAGCAATGCTTCATCGTGTCTCATTTTGAGCAGAATACACAACTCACCTGTAATTACAAATAACTTTACCTTAATTTTTAAAGCATTCAAAATATTTTTTAAATTAAAATTTTTTTTTAAATTTTAAAAAAGTTTTACTAACAACCAAATCAAACCATTCCACAAGGATAATGTTTTAGATCCCCCCCTTTTTTTTTTAACCAAGATCAGAAGGTAGTTTTAGTTTTAGGGAACAGCAAAAAAGTGTGAACTAGTTTTATTTACATGTTCATTTGTTTCAAGTTCTTCCTGCAGGGCTGGTGACTCCAGCCTGGATAAGTCCCTTTCCAATGGGCCCTCAGGTCGCTGCAGCAGTGGTGGGCTTGATGATCATGAGGGGGAAGTGGGTGGGGGCGCTGGGTTGAATAGATGATGGGGATTAAGGAGGCACTTGTGATGAGCACCAGGTGATGGATGGAAGTGTTGAATCACTATATTATATACCTGAAATTAATATTACTGTTAACAAGAATTTAAAAACTAAAAACAACAACAACAAACCAACTTGATGAATTTGATGCTACGTGAATTATATCTCAATTTAAAAAACCCAACAGCATTTGCTAAATGCTTGTAATGTGCATGGGAGGTGGGGGGGGGCTTACAAATTTTTAATATAGTAACATATAATCTAGTTATAATGATGACTAATAGGGGCGCCTGGGTGGCTCAGTCGATTAAGCATCTGACTCTTGATCTCGTTTCAGGTCTTAATCTCAGGGTCATGAGTTCAAGCCCCATGTTGGGCTCCACACTGAGTATGGAGCCTACTTAAAACACACACACACGCACACACACAAATAATAACTAATGTACCCTTAAAAAGTCTTTTATAGTAATAATAGGAACTAATATGTAGTAAGCATTCACTATGTCCTAGACATAGAATCCCATTTAATCTTCACAATAAGTCTGTAACTAGGAACTATAATTATCCCTTCTTCTCCACTGAAGTATGGAGAAGTTTAGTGATTTGACTCAATTATCACAATTAGAGATGGAGCTGATAAGATTCAAAAACCAGTGTGTCTGGCTCCAAAGTGCATGCCCTTGACAATAAGGGAAGTGAGCAGACATAAACTGAGAATCGGCCATGTGCCAGACACCCCTGCTTTTCAAATACTGATATCTCCTTCCCCCGCCCACCCCCCAGAACACAATACACTATGTTTGCCAAGTAATGCCATCATAAGTGACTTTAGGACTGTAAGAGTATGAAGTCCATCTGCATACAGGAAAGCCTGCATGGAAAAGACGGAATGGATTTGGATAGGCAAAGTGAAATCATTTTTTACAGGGAAAATAAGCCTGGTCTCAGTGCTGATATTGGTGGGGTACAGTAGGAGATAAGATTTCAAAGGCAGGTTTGAATTGGCCTGTGGTAGGTTTCAAATATCAGGTCAACAACTTCGGAAATCGCAGTGTATAGGCCTTGGCCTGTGGTGGGTTCCAAATATCAGGTCAACAACTTCGGAAAATGCGGAGTATAGGCCAAGGGCGGCCACTGAAGACTACGAAGTTTTTGCCTTCCTAGCCTCCATTTCTGTCACTAGAGGAAGGACCTATATTATAAGGGTTAACACATGGGCTTCAGAGTTCAGAATAACCTGGGGTAACATCTGACTCTGCCACATACTAGCTCTGTGACCATAAGCAAATTCTATAAGCTGTCTTACCCTTGGTTTTGGCATCCATACAATAAGAAAATAGTAACAATGTTGTTACTATGAGGGATAATAAGATAATGCACATAAAATCCCTTAGTAAGCTGTCCCACTCTAGAAAGCATTTGGTTAATGATGCTGTTATTTGCTGTTATTATCAATATTAATAAAAATGATGTCTGCAGGGACAAGATCATTTTTTAACACCGAAGAGAAGATGGAATTGTAACTTTCAGAACTGATAACTTTCAGTATCCGAGAACACAATGTCTCCATTTTCTATTTCCTTATCCAATTAATAAATATCCAGGAGAAAGAAATAGATGATGTCACACAACTCCAACCTTCCACCAGTTTTCCCTAAGCAATTAAATGTTTTTTAGATGTTGCTTTATTTGGGAGCAAATTGGTTAATTCACACGCATCCTTCTGTCAGAAATCACTGAGACAGGTTAGAGGACATGAAAGGTTAATAATGTGTGTGTGTGGAGTCTCTTGTACTTTTGCAGCCCTCTCCAGTTTCCTGATGACAATGCTGACAGAGTTTAATCAATTACCTCTTATTAAATTAAGCAATTGTGACAAGAACAGGGAACAAAGAGAGCATTTGTTGTATACCGATATTCATCTGTTGTAACCTGATCAACAAAACACTGTTACTATGGGCTAACATGTGGAAATACATAATCCTTCTTTATAATTGTATTATAACAAGATTTTCCATTGTTCATTGGTACCTTAGAATTAAGAAATGTCCTATACAATGGTTTAGAGTAACAGCTTATCTGGAAGCTTAGACCTGACCAATAAAATTTTAATCCATTTCATTTCAAAGAGATCAACTGAGTTTGATGAGGAGTGTAGGAGGAGGGAAGAGAGAAGTAACACATTATTTTTTTTTTTTTAAAGATTTATTTATTTATTTGAGAGAGCGAGAATGAGAGAGAGAGAGAGAGAGTACATGAGAGCGGGGAGGGTTAGAGGGAGAAGCAGGTTCCTCGCCGAGCAGGGAGCCCGATGCGGGACTCGATCCAGGGACTCCAGGATCATGACCTGAGCCGAAGGCAGTCGCTTAACCAACTGAGCCACCCAGGCGCCCCCGAAGTAACACATTATTTAACGTCTACTGTGCTGGGATGGAGCTTTAACTACACTCTCCTAATTTTTACAATAATACTATGAAGCTGGTTTTATTATCCCCATTTTACAGAAGAGTAAACCACTGCCCTATGGGTTTAAGTAATTTAAGGTCACACTGCTAGTATATGAAAACCATGATTAAAACTGAAATATGTGATTACACAGGCTGTGTGTCCCCCCAACCCCCAACAGGTTCATCATAAAATGAATTCAAGAAAGAAGAAAGTAAACTCAACTTGGAGATCCTGAAATAGAAGCTTCACAATTTCCAAAGCTGCACTTTGTATCTCTCTTCTCTTAGTATTTTGTTTTAAATTTTTTTTAAGCAAGTTCTATGCCCAACATGGGGCTTGAACTCAGGACCCCAAGATCAAGGGTCACATGTTCCACCAACTGAGGCAGCCAGGCGTCCCCCTCTTAGTATTTTCCTTTATTATTATATCATTGTATATTCAAAATATGAACTAAAAACTCATTTTGCATCTAACAGTATTATTTATAAAACATTTGCAAATAGAAAGAAAACTGAGGCCAACTACTGAGAAGTGTAATGCACATATTAACAGTCTGCTACAATAGAAAATATCGTGTGGATTGAAGCAGCATTCCTTCAATGACCTGTCAACAGCAGCTTCTCTGTGGTTTAAAATTGGCCTTTTGTTTGCTTTAAGAGCAAGAGTAAATTGCCTGATGGGTTAATAGAAAAATAACAAAAAGGCCTTAGTATTTTTTAACAGTGGTCTTAGTAGGAGTGGTAGCAATTTCATTCACTTCAACAAGAATTTATTTATTTTTATTTTTTTTAAAGATTTTATTTTTAAGTAATCTCTACACCCAATGTGGGGCTTGAATTTACAATCCTGAGATCAAGAGTCATATGCTCTACCTACCAAGCCAGCCAGGCAACTCAAGAATTTATTTTTTATGTTCAATCTAAAATATTTTCCCAGGGGCGCCTGGGTGGCTCACTTGGTTAAGCGTCTGCCTTCGGCTCAGGTCATGATTCCAGGGTCCTGGGATTGAGTCCCACATCGGCCTCCTGGCTCAACGGGGAGCCTGCTTCTCCCTCTGACCCTCTCCCCTCTCATGCTGTTTCTCTCTCTCTCATAAATAAATAAATAAATAAATAAATAAATAAATAAATAAAATCTTTTAAAAAATTAATTAAATAAAATATTTTCCCAAAAATGGTCATTTCAGGTTTAAGAACTGTCATAAAGCATCATCATAACGTATATCGCTCCAATATCATGATTTTTTTTACCTAAAATTAGCTAACATCCTTATGTATTACTTATAAAAGACAGCAGGAAGTAAAGAGAGAATATTAGTGTCTACATAGCTGCCCAAGGGTTTACTTTCAGTTACGAATTCTAATGCATTACGATGCATCCTTATTTAAAAGTGTCCCTTTGGTGGCTCAGTTCTGGTTTCTGCTCAGGTCATGATCTCAGGGTCATGAGACTGAGTCTCACGTCAGGCTCCGTGCTCAGTGTGGAGTCTGCTGGAGATTCTCTCCTTCTCCCTCCTCCTCTGCTCCTCCCCCCACGCTGGATTGCCTGTGTACTCGTGCCACTCTCTCTCTTTCTGTCAAATAATGAATGAATGAATGAATAAATGGATGACTAAATAAATAATCTTTAAAAAAAGAAAGTCTCGGGGCGCCTGGGTGGCTCAGTCGTTAAGTGTCTGCCTTCGGCTCAGGTCATGATCCCAGGGTCCTGGGATCGAGCCCTGCATCAGGCTCCCTGCTCAGCGGGAAGCCTGCTTCTCTCTCTCCCACTGCCCCTGCTGGTGTTCCCTCTCTCACTGTGTCTCTCTCTGTGAAATAAATAAATAAAATCTTAAAAAAAAGAAAGTCTCTTTGAGGGGCACCTGGCTGGCTCAGTCAGTGGAATGTGCGACTCTTGATATTGGGGTTGTGACTTCCAGCCCCCCACTGGGTGTCAAGGTTACCTGAAAATAAAATCTTTAAAAAATAAAAAATAAAAAAATAAAAATGTCCATTTGGGACAACTTAGCATGCATTTGTGGAGAATTTTAAGTATGCAACATGAGATTACAGTTTATAATACTAAATGACCAAGCTGAGACTAGAGCAATGTATATATGCTGGCAAATCTGTATAAATGATCAGATCGTAAAACTGAATACAAATATATATTAAATATTGATTTGTGGGTAATTTTAATTTATGTAAATATAATGCCTTTTGCTTCTCCTAATGGCCATCTAGCTTTTGACACTTTACTACTTACTAGTATCTGTACTCCAAAGAGTACAAAAACAGGGAATAAAGGAACAACTCTAATTAGTGATTAATTGGTAGATGTTATTTCTAATCATCTCTGTCAAATGACTACACTAGAAAAACAACTAAAAATTAAGAGCTAAAATAAATAAAATGTTCATTATTTGAAAATTTTCAATTAAATATTTTTTCCATACTTTCTATTATCTATTCCCATGTATAGAGGAGAGCTGTCTAAAGGAATTTCATAAGAAAACTGCCCCATGAGGTTGACTAAATAACAAAATTAATGTTAAGCAAGAAGTTCTGGTATTAAACTTTATAAAGAATAAAATGAATTTTTCCATTATCTGCACTTGGAACACATAATGGAAGCATCATTAACTGGCTGCTTTTATTAACTATTTTATTCACTATTAAAACTTGTGCTGTACTGCATGGAGCACTGGGTGTTACACAAAAACAATCAATTGTGGATCACTACATCAAAAACTAATGATGTATGGTGACTAACATAACATAAAATAAAATAAAATTAAAAAAAGAAAACTTGTGAATCTTTTACTCTAAAGCCACTCTTTAAATTTCAACAGTAACGTTTTTTTCCCTTCTCTCCATTCTTCCTCCCATTATCTATCTCCCTCATACACATCTCTTTTAAAAAATTATTTTTGTCCTAAACTATTTGATTCTTTAGCACATCGTGTATTTATCAGATAACTTACTAAGTATACACCTTTATATACTTTTTTTTTTTTAAGATTTTTATTCATTTATTTGACAGAGAGAGAGACAGCGAGAGGGGGAACACAAGCAAGGGGAGTGTGACAGGGAGAAGCAGGCTTCCCGCGGAGCGAGGAGCCCGATGCGGGGCTCGATGCGGGGCTCGATCCCAGGACACTGGGATCATGACCTGAGCCGAAGGCAGACGCTTAACGACTGAGCCACCCAGGCGCCCCCTTTATATACATTTTTAAACTTAACTCCAGTTATTCTACATTGTTCCCTCTATACAAGGGTTGACAATATAAATGAGATATGAACACAGTACATGATCTTACAGATGGCACTTTATAAATGAGTCCTACATTAGCCGAGTGTAGATAATTGTTCTATTATAGTTACTGCATCTACCAGTAATTCAATATTGCTAAAAAACAAAAACAAAACCCTTTATTTTATATTAGGGTAATATCTTAATGAAGATATTTCATTAAAAAAAAATCCCACTGATATGTACAGGGTAATTAACCATTGTGCAAGACGATATCCTAGGAGTTCGTTCCTGTGAAAGAAAATAGCTATAAATTTGTCCAAAGCCTCAAGAAAAAAATTATAAAGCAACCATTTTTATAAAGGAGCTTCGTTCAAAGACAAAAGTTCTCTTTGAAATCACACAGTTTAATGCAGACTGCGTTAGCACTATTAATATAAATTTCCTATGTTCTTTTTATTATTAATATATTTGTAAAAGTGGTCTTTAACCTTACAATGCCACAGAATACAAAGGAAGCAGTAAACAAATTTACTGGTATTTTGTATTTACCCCAGGGCAGTTGAACAGAAGCAAAGGGAAGGAAATGGGTCTGAGATTTGGATAATAATACAACTCTCTATGTCATAGTGGGAAGACTTAAACCTCTGGCAAGTGAAGGCTAAGTGACAGGAGTCTGACAGTACCTTGCAATGTTGACAGCACCACTTCCCACCCCAAAGCCCTTAGCTTACATGAGTCTTCTGAATTTCTGGGTCAAATAATCAAAAAATAAAACCATTATAGGTAATACTATTATCTCTACTTCCCTCTCCTAAAACCTTAATGTATTTCCTCTAAAAAGAAAATCGCTTCCTTAGCATTAAAAAACAGTATTTTAGAATTTTGTATCCAACCATTAGAAACCATTTCTTTACCCAGCATATATCACTGACAAGGTATTATGTTGAAAAAAAGTAAAGCAAATGATGAACATACAACAATGTTACTAAGAGGTTGAAGGGAGAAAAGCAACTGTTTACATTAAATATATTGTGGTTTGGTTTTGTTTTACTACAAAAAGCCCATATATAAGTTACAAAAAAGATGCAGAAATCAGAAGAAACTCAAAGTGAAACAACTTCCTCTTGGTTTTAATGGTCAATAAAGAAATACATAAATTTAAAATAAATAAGTCTTTTAAGCCTTTACTAGCTATAGGCTTATTAGTTATTTTGGCAGTTGCTAATAAGCAACAGTCTCTTCTGTAAGGCTAAAGCACATGCAATTAACAGGTTTTCAGGAAAAGATAAATGCAAAATTAGGGAATAGTATTTGAAAAGCAAAAAGGAAAAAGTATTAACTTGCTAAACAGACTGTAACAGAGATTTAGTGACTTCTGCAATAGTGGTTAAACATTTTGTTTTCCACTGGCACCAAATGAGATGTTACTTTAGTACATTAACATTTTAACTTTATTTAAATGGTGATCATTATACTCAACAGCCTAATTATTTTGAATATCTCAAATTAAATCAGACCAGTATGCTCCAATTACTACTAACAGTGATCTCTATAGATCTCCTTCTCTGCCAGTATTTTCCTCAAATCCCCAGTTTCAGGGTAGTCACAGCCCTGGCTTGTATTTTTTAAAAATTTTATCCTACTGTGACATGAAATTAGTAAAGCCACAGCTTCATGATGCTGCTTAAGCTACTAGATCCCTGAAAAACTTGCTCTTTAACGTGAACATTTTGTTTTTAATTTTAAGTAGGCTCCAGGCCCAATGTGGGACTCGAATGCACAACCCTGAGATTGAGAATCGCATACTCGAGGTGCCTTGGTGGTACAGTCGGTTAAGCATCTGACTCTTGGTTTCAGCTCAGGTCAAGATCTCAGGGTTGTGAGATCGAGCCCTGCATTGGGCTCCATGCTCAGCTAGGAGTCTACTTCAGATTCTCTCTCCCTCTCCCTCTGCCCCTCCCACTTGTGCACACGCTCTCCCTCTCTCTCAAATAAATAAATCTTAAAAAAAAAAAAAAAAAAGAGTTGCATGCTCTATCCACTGAGCCAGCCAGGCACCCCTGATGTGCACATTTTGTAATAACTCTTTTTACAGATCTTACTATATCAACGCAGTGACTAAAGAGGAATACCCTTTAATCCATTGGGTATAATAATGGAAACTTTTTTAAAAAGGAAAATGGCAAATAACTGAATGGAAAATTACTGTAGAATTTCAACTGTTGTGGGGGAAAGAAAAGATAGGAAATGGAATGCAATGCTATCATTTTGAGGATTCAAGGGAAAATTTCCCTCCCTATTCCTGTACTTTTCCCCTTCCTCATTTTTAATAATATGTTGCAAGTTGTGTAAATGGTGGAAGGCCATGACTACCAATCCCCTTGTTCACAAAATCAATTCCTCTCTGACTTTTCTTAGTCTACGCCGAGCAAGCTTGATGCAGGGGCTAGGAAGAGTCCACTTTAATAAATGAGCTAAGGAAAAGAACTTACAAATGTGAAGTGCCTTGTGTCTGGGTTGCAATCATGCCTTATATTGGTTCTACAACCAAACACCTGTGATCTTAGAAAGGCAGCTTCTTATTTTATTTTAAAAGAACAGCTTTGGACTAAATGATTGAAGAGTCTACTTCAGTTTAACATCCATAACTCCACCTTGAAGCATACTGTTATAAAGAATTATAATCTATTAAATAAATAATTACTCCATCTTTAAACCTGCCGAGACGGGACACTTAATACCAGGTTAGTAGGATCTTTTGAGTGGTTTCTCTTTTTGTTTTCCATAGTTTGCCTCAGACCAAACTCAATAATCTACCACGAAAATCTAATTGTCCAAATAAGAGTAAAAGGCTAAGAAAAATGCCCTCCCAAAAGTCAGCAAGCAGTTTGTAATGATATGCATGGCTAAGACATGAATTTTAATGACCTCTATTTTGTTTTCAACAGCAACCAGAATTAAACATGAGCAGACTCTTCAAACTGTAAAACTCTCCATTGAGTCATATAAATTTCTTAAACATGGCACTGTTAACATTTGGGGATGAATAATTTTTTCTTATAGAACGCTGTCCTATGAATTTTAAGATGGTCTGCACCATCACTGGCCTCTACACATGAGATATTAGTAGTAGCCATTCCCCAAGGTTGTGGCAACTCCAAAGTTTTTGGACTTTGCCAGATGTCCCCGGGGTGCAGTGGGGGGGCCTACCCTGAGTTGAGAACCATGAATATAGATCTGTATCTATAAATTAAAATTATGGAAAGGGGTTATTTTTAAATCCCAAATTGACGTCCAACCATTAGACTTTTAAAAATAATTTCTATGATTTCAGGCCCTACTGATATTGTCTCAAACTCTATTGAAAATTACCAATATCAAGTGCAATTATGTTAAGAAATTGCATTCTGAGGGTTGTGGAAAGGGAGGTGGGTAGGTGGATGGGGTAACTGGGGTGATGGGCATTAAGGAGGGCCCCTGATGTGATGAACACTGGGTGTTATTCACAACTAATGAATCACTGAACATTCTATCAAAAACTAATGATGTACTATAAGTTGGCTAATTGAATTTAAATTTTAAAAATTACATTAAAAAGAAGAAAATTACCAATAAATGAGTCATTCATTAATATTTGTGAAGAACTTTCTTTCACTTTGACTCTATAAGGTTTTTGCCTCCAGAACATTTACGTATTCTTCTTTTTTTAGTTTTATTGAAGTATAATTGACAAAAAAAATTGTATGTATTTAAGGTATACGGTTTGATGTTTTGATATTAAATATTCTTAAAATTGGAAAAATCATAGTCAGTTACTGACAAATTACTTGTGGTGTCTCATTGTTACAGACATTGTTTATATATCAGTATTAATTACTTATATGTTGGAATATATATTATTCAACTTCAACAATCAGTTTTATAAAGTAGTATCCACGACTTTCAGACATAGGAGGGTTCTAAAAAGATGTCAGATTCTTAGGTTTCTGAAGGGGACCAGAATATGCTACCCCAAAATATGCCACAAAATATGCCTAAGGACTATTTTGAGCTGAAAGAAATTGAGAAGCCGCAGACTATTTTGAGCTGAAAGAAATTGAGAAGCCGCTGCCCCCATCTGCCTAAAAGCAGAGTATAAATTTCCCTTTTGTAAAGAAAATTCCCATCTGCGCCTGGGTGGCTCAGTCGTTAAGCGTCTGCCTTCGGCTCAGGTCGTGATCTCAGGGTCCTGGGATCGAGTCCCACATCGGGCTCCCTGCTCGGCAGGAAGCCTGCTTCTCGCTCTCCCACTCCCCCTGCTTGTGTTCCTGCTCTCGCTATCTCTCTCTCTGTCAAATAAATAAATGAAATCTTTAAAAAAAAAAAAAAAAGAAAAGAAAATTCCCATCTGTAAAGGGGCCCCCTCCACAACCCTTTTCTACTATTAGTTTCCCTCCTACATTTCCTAGTTACCTTCTCACAATTTACCCTCCTCCAAGCCCAAACCCCCTTCTCCTTTGTCTAGTCACCTCTCTACAATTTATCACCCTTTGTTAAAACGGTATATAAGTTCCCAGATCTAGCTGCCTCTTTGGGTTTTCATTTCTTTTCTGTGAAGTTGCTATTTATATAAAAAGTATTAATATCAATAAAGAAACATATGCCTTTTTTCCTGTTAATCTGTCTTTTGTCAGTTTAATTCATAGGCCCCTAGACACAGAACCTGAGAGGGTAGAAGAAAAGTTTCCCCCTAATTATGTTTCCAACCCATAATTTGTTGATGAAATTATCATGAAAAAGATGACAATTATATTTATTCATAAATATATACTACCCCATGGATTCATAGAGTATTGGAATTGGCTTTAGAGAGTACTATCTAGTTCCTGATTTACAGAGGAGGAAACCAGAGGCTAGGGTTAGGCCATGAAAAAGTAAAAATTTCATTTTTAAAAAATGAGGGGAAGATGAAAGGGAAAAAGCTTAAGAAGGAAGAAGAAACAAAACCAGGAGGGAGGGAAGTAAAGCCTTTCGAGGGGTGTGGCTTTAGTGTGACAAACCAAAGCCTCACATACTGCAGACTTCAGTCCCTGGGATCCACACAGAACAAGAACTGGAGAAGTAATGAATGTAGTTTTACAGCTCTGAACACACTCAGTGCTTCCTGTCAAGGGCCAAGTGTTGCTGGAGGAGACCTGCAACAGACTGGCCAGATACAACTTCCCCGGGCGGTGGTAGACAGAACTACCTGGCTGCTAGACTGACATTTTATAGCACTCGATTAACTGGATTTCCTGTTAAATGGTGGGGACCAAGGGTGTGTTGAGTAATGTTTTAAGCTTTTATGTTTGGAAAGTTTTCCTTATGTGTTTATCCTGGGGTTTTTAAATCTAAAAGTCTAACTTTAAAAATATAATAAATAAAACAGAAATAAAAAAAGGTAGATCCAGTAAAACATAGTGGTTGACCTTTGGCTGCTTCTAAACAAGTTTTAGATTGTATTTTAAAGTTGTCCAGATGTTCCAATGTGTAATTGGTTAGTTTTATCTGAAAGCATTTGAATAGGCATAGGACTTTGTAATATTTTAAAATAAGAGCAAAAAGTATCTTCTCATTTAAACCGGCCGTTTAATGAAAACAATGCTCTGTTAGTATAAACAAATAAAAAGGGCTGATGAACATCCATCCATCATTAAAAATGGCTTAGAAACAGTTCAAATACAAAAAGGTAGTTGGAAAATTTTGCTGTATCTAACTTCAGTGAAGTTCAAGAGAACACAGTTACTAAGTGTCTCCCATTTATAGAGCAGAGTGCTAAACATCTGGAGTATCAGACTGAAAAACTCAAGAAACCCAGATCTTTATCAGTAGGCTGTAGAAGAAAATGAAAGAAATTTCTACACACGGGGCGCCTGGGTGGCTCAGTCGTTAAGTGTCTGCCTTCGGCTCAGGTCATGATCCCAGGGTTCTGGGATCGAGCCCTGCATCGGGCTCCCTGCTCTGCAGGAAGCCTGCTTCTCCCTCTCCCACTTCCCCTGCTTGTGTTTCCTCTCTCTCTGTGTCTTTCTCTGTCAAATAAATAAATAAAAAATCTTAAAAAAAAAAAGAAATTTCTACACATAATGAAAGTAAATATATTCATTCCTCATTCCCCACAAAAACACAAATAATAACCTCAGTCCATTTTAAAATGTCTTTGAATTGAGCCTTTCTTTTCACTGCTTTTAATAGTCCCTCTTTCTCAAGAGCCTTTGCTTAACAGATGCAGAAAACAAGGCCCATAGAAGGGGAATGAAATGCTTATTTCAGATTCTATGAAATCACAGGTGATGTATGGGCTGTTCAGGCCTTCGGGGGTTCTCTAACTCAACTGCTTATGTCAAAGGCCCCAAACAGAGCTGCTCAGTGGCAAAGCCCTCTTAAGTAAGGACCCTAATGGAAGCCAAAGCCTACCTTACCCTTGGTCTGTGTATAGGACACAGCCATTCCAGTCTTCCACAAAGCACAGCTAAGCCATTAGGGTTAAATAAGGTAGGGACACACTTCCTCCAGCACCATTTAGAATGGAAAAGTTCTAGGCCTGAATGGGGCCATCAGAGTGGTCCATGGTGGCCACTCTGATTTTGACTTTGCTGCAGACCCCCAAAACAAGACCAGAAATGGGTTAGTTTCTACCCCTAAAACATATGACCTTGACTCAATGGTAATTTTATATCTCATACTTAATATAAAATCAGGCTTTCCTCAAAATATGCTTTTAGATAATTTATTCCCTTTATTGAGAATATCAGACCCTCAAAAGCTTTGGGATGGGAGAGGAGGAGGGAACATTTTAAAAAGCATTAAAAAAATGCATTTACATTGAGTATTACAGTCAGAATTTTTAATAGGCAAGAAGTTTTATTTCAAATTCACTGGTGGAATCTATAAATATATCGCTCATTTCCTGGTTGCTTAGGCCATTAAGGGTCTAATCTATTTCCTGAGCCGAAACTAGCTGATGGAAAAATATTTAGAATAGTAATTATCTAGTGAGATGGGCAGTTGGCATCTACTTACCCTAAACATATCCTTGGTCATAATTCCCTTCAGTAATTTATATGGTTTCTAAAGAAATAATCTCACTTTTTACGATGAAAGATCTTTGCTCTACCCCTAATGTTTTATGAATAAGGGCACCCATCTATGACATCCTTCAGTCTCAACACATATGTACCATAAGGTCAGGAAGTGTATTACTTGCTTTCCTACCAAGTATTTCATTCATGAAGTCAGTGAAAAAAAAATAGGAAAAAGAAAACCTCATGAAGTCAATATTGTTATCATAATCAAACTCAGATTTTATATCTACGGATGGATACCACCTATTTGCAATACTACCCCACAGCTGCAGAGATCCAATTTACTGAGAACAAACTATGGTGTGCTGCTGCTGGATTTACCAGGGGCAGCCCACAACGTGACATTCGTAACACTCTCCAAGTTTCATTCCTACAAGTTTCTTTCTCTTCTGTGGCCACCATCTCATTGTTGATTATCAGCACACCTCTGACACGTCTGTTATTAGGTGGAGGGCCCAGATGGCAAATTAATTTTTTATATTTAGCCTATGAGAAGCATTATTCACAAGGTAAAAATGCCAGAGGGAAACCCCAAATGTAGGAAAAAGCCAAGCATGACTTTACCTCCCTCCCTTCAGCAAAGTTCATCAAGAGTTGTCTTTGAAAATAATCTACCACAGCCAGGTTTAGGCTCTAGAGCAAAGCCAGCCTTTTGAGTTGAGACCTGGGAGTGTGGCACTCATGAGTGAGATTCTGAAATCTGAGCCCACCAGAGATTTCTTTTTTTTTTAATTAAAGATTTTTATTTATTTATTTGACAGAGAGAGACACAGCGAGAGAGGGGACACAAGCAGGGGTAGAGGGAAGGGAGAAGCAGGCTTCCCGCTGAGCAGGGAGCCCGATGCTGGGCTCGATCCCAGGACCCTGGGATCATGACCTGAGCCAAAGGCAGATGCCTAACGACTGAGCCACCCAGGCGCCCCCCCACCAGAAATTTCTTTTAAATCAGTATCTATAAAGATACAGAAGTATCTGTACTTTTGTATGCAGAAGATAAAGCTCAGTAGAAGATGTACTTGATTAGATAAAAATATTACTGGACTCTAAGAAAAATGCCTTTTTTCTTTCAAACAGCATTCTTATACATGTTATTACCTTTCCATAATTCAGACACCAGTGATAAAGCCATTTTATATATTTTGGCACAGAGTATTAATATCATTATTGCTGCCGTAAATGTCTCAATCCAAAACAGAATTAGCAGTAATACAGTTCTAGTCCTTTTGGAAACCTCTCCTAAAAAAAAAAAAAAATTAACTTCATTTCATAAAGAAAAAGAACAAATTTCTGCTAAAGAGGACCAATTTATTCTTTAAAGAAATTTGATTATCAAAGCAAAATAGAAACTCTGTTCTGTCTGCTAGTCACACCCTGTGCAGTCATCAGTATCAGTTGTTAAAATTTTTCCTTGTGGGTTTCACATCTATCTTAGATCAATCTTTTTATAACACATTGTCCAGTTGTATTTTGTACATGAGGCAGAAGCATTTCCTGATCTCAACAGGCTTACAAGGCCCTGGAATTGTCCTGGAAAAAAAAACTGAACAATATAACTTACCAAAAAGAAAATGCATCAGAACTCAGTATTAGAGATTCACATGTGATACTGCACCTCCTGATGATGCTATATAGTTGGGCCTCGGACACCGACTTGCTTACAACTGTTCTGTGCTTTTCTATTCAGAATTTTAAGTGATAGCAACCACAGAAGCAATTCTCCACATTCTGGAATCTTCCTATGCCCTCTGAAGATCTAACTGATATACTTGTTTTCTGCAGTTCTCAGGGTTAACATTTTCAGGTAAAAGTTTACAAAAGTACCAACAATTAAATAAAAATTAAATATTTGATTCTCATACCACTAAACTCAAATACTTAATTGAAAGACAAGTTCTAGTGTCTGACAACTTTAAGGGTAAACTATCTTTATTTGGTCTTGGATAAAACTGGCATTGGAACAAAACTGGAACAACCCAAGTAAGTAAGACTCTAGAAAAACTAAAGTAGTCAAAGAATTACAGTCATTTAGGTGTGCTATCATGATCAAAAACTGTTCGGATGACACATTTAAAATAGGTCACAGAAACCTAAAAAGTTTTAGAAAGGTAGGAGTTAATTTGCTAAGGCATCCAAAGGAAAAAATAACTCAACTTCATCATTCAAAACAGAAAAGATTGTTTAAAACAGAAATGCCAAAAAAAAATTATTTTCAATATTACAATTTGAACAGGAAAAAAGACAGGTATAAAAATTTATTCTCTTCATTAAGATAATAAAATTGGACTTCTACACAATTGGTGAAAATAATGAAAATACAGCAAAGAATATTTTACATAATGAGAAACATGCAGCCCCGACTAGTACCATGGGCTCCGAGGCTGATTTGTACCATCCCAGCACATCCAGACTAGAGAGAAGATGGTTCTCATCTCTGAGGCCCCACAGAGCCCCACATGTATGGAGGTTTTATTTCTTTATTATTATTTTTAAGTAGGCTCCATGCCCAACGTGGGGCTTGAACTCACGACCTCATAGTCAAGAGTTGCATGCTCTGTCAACTGAGCCAACCAGCCACACTATGTGGAGGTTTTAAAACGTAATTTTCCTCTGTTGGTTTTCTGTTGCTATATAACAAATTACCATAAACTTCATGGCTGAAAGCAACACCCATTTATTATCCCACACCTCTGCAGTCAGGAGTCCAGGTAGGCCCTGCTGGCGTCTGCTCAGGGTCTCACAGGCTGAAATCAAGATGCCTGGCAGGCTGGGTGGGCTCTAATCCAAAGGCTCTGGGGAAGAATCCCCTTCCAAGCTCTTTCTGGTGGTTGGCAGAAGGTAGTTCCTTGCAGTTGTAGGAATGAGTCCTGTTTCCTTCCCAGCTGTCACCTGCGGGCTGCCCTCAGTGCCTCAGAAGCAACTGCATTCCTTCCCCTGTGATCCCCTCCATCTTCAAAGCCACAACTGCACGTGAATGCCTTCTCATACCTCCTAGCTCCTCGACTGCCCTTCTGACGGCAGCCAAAAGAAGCTCTCCGCTTTTAAGGCTCATATGATTAGGTCAGGTTCACTTAGATAATCCAGGATAATCTCCCTATTTTAAGGTCAGCTGTGATATAGAACGTAACTTATTCACAGAAGTCAGATCTCATCATATTCACAGGTTCCAAGGATTAGGGTGGGACATCTGTAAGCGGACCATTTAAACATTTTTGCTTACCAAAAAAAAAAAAAAAGAAAAAAAGAAAGTAAACAAAACAAAACAACAAAAGCCAAATGGTTTTGTGAACTTGCCCAAATGTGAAACAAAGATATTCTAAATTCCTTACACTTAGATAAGCAAGATATGCGTAAGGTATAAAATAGAATGACCTGAAAGATAGAGAGTAAAAAGTAAGACTTGCTTCTAATACTGTCCCTTAGCCCCAGCTCCATTCCCTAGGAACAACAACTGTTTACTAGTTTGTGTCTCTTTTCAGAGATATCCGTATCTAGTAAAGCACATATATTTGGGAAGATTGATATTATCTGTTCCTGAAAAACTGATAGAAGTCCCTTGTTAAATCACCTGGGTCTCAGGCTTTTCTGAAGGGGTTGATGGGGGGGGGGTTGGGGGGGGGGGGGGCGGGGGTGGTAGTGGTTATTCTGTGATAGTTTAGATTTTCTAATTATCTGTGGTTAGTATTGATCATTTCTATTTTCCTTGAAAAATCATCCTTTCTTCCAGGTTCTCAAATTAATTTGCACGGGATTGAGCAAAATATTTTATGATTCTCTTATTCTTTTCTGTTTCTGATTTCCCCATGATTATATCTCATCTATGCTCTCTTCCCTACCCACTTTTTACTAGGTTAGCTAAAGAATTATCTATTTTTTTAAGAACCAGCTCTTTTATTTATTAGTCTGATCAATTTTCCTTTTTCTAGTTCATTAATTTTTATCTTTATTCCTACCTTCTGCTGTTTAAGGTTTGTTTTGTTGATCATTTTTCTAACTTTTTGAGTTAGATATTTAATTTGGTTATTTTCTTTCTTTCTTCAGTAAGAGAGGTGCTTCTGAATTCTGCTTTAGTTCTGTCCCATAGGTTCCAATATCAAGTGTTTTTATTGTGTTTTTCCTAGATTTTCCATAACCTTTGGTTTCCTCTGTGATCTAAGAGTTGTTTAAGCAAAAAAATTTTTATTTTTATTTATTTTTTTTTAAAGATTTTATTTATTTATTTGAGACAGAGAGAATGAGAGAGAGAGAGCACATGAGAGGGGGGAGGGTCAGAGGGAGAAGCAGGCTCCCTGCCAAGCAGGGAGCCCGATGCGGGGCTCGATCCAGGGACTCCAGGATCATGACCTGAGCCGAAAGCAGTCGCTTAACCAACTGAGCCACCCAGGCGCCCTAAGCAAAAAATTTTAAATGTTCAAATGATAAATTAAAAAATTCCTTTTTTTTTAAAGATTTTATTTTTTATTTATTTGACACAGAGAGACGCAGCGAGAGAGGAACACAAGCAGGGGTAGTGGGAGAGGGAAACGCAGGCCTCCCGCTGAGCAGGGAGCCCGACGGGGGCTCAATCCCAGGACCCTGGGATCATGACCTGAGCCAAAGGCAGACGCTTGAGGACTGAGCCACCCAGGCGTCCCAATTAAAAAATTCTTTTCTTAATTTTTAGTTTTATTGCAACAAAATTAGAGAGTGCTATATGTATTCCTTTCACCTTCTGAAATTCATTGAATTCCCTTTAGGATCTACTTTTGTGAATGTTTTATTCAGCATTTAATAAGGCCTATTAGCTTTCAGAATACAAAGTGACAAATAGTTGCTTTATTAATTATTATTTTTTAAAGATTTTATTTATTTTTGAGAGAGCGATAAAGAGAGAGAGCACAAGCACAGCAGGGGGAAGGGCAGAGGGAGAAGCCCACTCCCTGTCGAGCAGGGAGCCCAACGTGGGACTCGATCCCAGGACCCTGAGATCATGACCTGAGCCAAAGGCAGACACTTAACCAACTGAGCCACCCAGGAGTACCTTTATTCATTATTTTTATTTCGGTTTTCTTTTTCTTATTTCTTGTCTACCTGATCTCTTGAACTGAGAGAAGTGAATTAATGTTTTCCTACTACTATCATGTAACTATTTCTCTTCATATTTTCTGCAGTTTTTGCTTTATAAATGGTAGTGGTATACTGCTATTATGAATCATCCTTCTTTGCCTTATTTAAAGCTTTTTCCTCCAAATTCAATCATGTCTGATATTAAAGATGCAATCCTACTTTATTGTGTTTTCCTGGTAAGCTTTTGCCCATGTTTTCAATCTTGTCTGTGTGATTCTCCATTCAGCCCATTACCCCGCTTCCTCTTTCTGCCTATTCAGGGCCAAGGAAGCTCTTGCTGCCAGCCCACGCACCCACTCCCATTAGTCTACACTGGGCATTACTGGTTTGTCTGAGATCTGTAGCTGTAGATATCCTTCTTCAACTGCATTTGTCTGTTCCTCATTGCATACTGTGGTTTGGGGTTGCATGTCTCCTAGTTTCTTTAAAGATGGGGCTCATGTTTCTTCTTTTTGTTCTCCTAGTGCAGTTGGAAGATTTGTGAGACAGAAGGGAGATAATGCCATCAGATATGTTCTAGATTCTAGAATCTAGAATTTGTTTTTTGCCAGTTCTCCTTCACTACCTATTCCCTGCTCTCTGGCCAAAGGCCATGCTCTCCTATGTGCTATAGGTGTTCCTGATAACGGTATGTTCTGGTCCTTAGTACCCTGAGTGAGGAAGGCAGTTTCTTATCTGGCTCTCTGAAATTTGCTCATGTAGTTTCTAGGCTATTTTTGCACTGTCTATATCTACCTCCCCCAGAAGCTTCTGGAAATCCTACTCTTGTCTCTGACTCATGTCTCTCTCTTCAGTTTACAGTTCAGTCTGCCTAAAAGCATATTTTTACCAGCTAATTCAAAGCTGATGCTAAACAAGACAAACCAATGGCTGGGCCACATTATCAATTTAGCGTTCTACCTACTGTGTACAAAGCCCCCTCCTGGGCATTGGTGAGACATACCAAGATGGATGCCTCGGAACTCATAATTTAGCAGAAAGAAAAGAAAAAAAATATTGTTCCTATACTTCTTTTTTGCTCAATAAACATTTCCATGTAGTCTCCTCAAATGTCATGTCATGTCATCAGCATTATCCATCATTCTCTGGGTCCTCCCTGTATCACGTTAGCTTTCTTTTTTTTTTTTTTTAATTTTTTATTTTTTTAAAGATTTTATTTGTTTATTTGACAGAGAAAGACACAGCGAGAGAGGGAACACAAACGGGGAGTGGGAGAGGGAGAAGCAGACTCCCTGCCGAGCAGGGAGCCCGATGCGGGACTCGATCCAGGGACTCCAGGATCATGACCTGAGCCGAAGGCAGTTGCTTAACCAACTGAGCCACCCAGGCGCCCCTCACGTTAGCTTTCTTAAACAATTAGAGGTAAATTGCCTTTCCTGTTCAAAGTCTGTACACTCTTGACATGCACATAAAACTGCTACTGCTCATCAGTCCTTGCCTCGGTTGCACAGCCAAAATAATAAGAGTTGAACTCACAGGGCAGTTGTATAAATTAGGATCCTTTGGCTGCAAAGAATAGAGACTCAAGTTATCTCCCGTAACTGTTTGTGGTTGTGTGTGTGTGAGAAGAGTATCTAGGGGGCATTATCATAGGCTTCACGTGAAAACAAGGAACAAGGTATGCCATGTGGCTAGGCCTCATGGTAATTCATGGAAAGCAGCTTAACCAGGCCTCACGCGAAGTATAGGAACACAGGCTGAGAATTTCAAGTTGCGATTTCAAGTTGTCCAGGATTAGACAGATGTGTAAAAATCTGGTTATAGTTCCTTAGGCCTTTGGCAGCAGTAATTTGTTGATCATCCTCTTCCCCTGCAGATATGAAGTAAAATCTCTGCAGCCCCACGCACACACTTTTTGAAAATCTCATGACTTGGCTCTTACTTATATATCACTCTTGCTTACTCACGGCTTCTAGTGACTCATGTCATCTTTGTCTGCCTTTTTTTCTGGCTAAGTATTGGACTTCTGTTCCTATCAAATAATTCTCTACCTCAAATTTAAAATTTCCTTAAAAGGGAGGATCTGATCCATCCACTATGTCACCATTATGAGTTGGATATATAAAGTACTTGTGCTGGGCCATTTAAAGGGTCAGACTCCCCAAAGCCTGACTGCTTTAGGGCAAATGCAGATGGCAAGGTCATACAGAACATGGCCACCTAGAGTTGTGCCTTGGGTTATATCCTCAGGAAGGTGTTACAGGTAGGATCCCTTAGGGAAAAAAAAAGGCCTCTGGGTATACAGATATTCCTAGATTTGGCCTGACTAGTACAGTGGTTAAGTTTTCCTCAGTTCTGATTACCAAACATCATGCATTCTGCCCCAGGTTCTCTTTGACTTCCAAGGTAGATATGCTTGTTTTATTGTATTACAAGCTTTTCCTGTATATTTAAATGTAATCACTACCAAGATAAAAGTCCATATGCTATACCACCAAAGGCAAATTTAGTCCAGCCAGCTAGAAATTCCTTGGGAAGAGTTATATCAAATAGCACCTACTGCTAGCTTCCCAAGGGGTCAAAGTGATTGATATACCCACTTCTATAAAGGAACCATCCATTTACTAAAGCTAGGCAATAATGTACCTAGAAGAAATTGGGGCTTACTTATAATTTTACTTCTGCCACCTAAGACCACATAGACAAAAAGCTTTTTAAATTTCACTTATGACAATTTAGAACTGAATTTCACTTTGCTTATCACAATCCCTGTGAGAATAAAGTTCTACTATCATCTTATAGATTGGAAAAGAAAATAATTCCAGAAGCCAACAATGCCACAGTTTAGATTAGAGATGCACTGGATTCAGAGAATAAACTGCTATGGCTTTAAAATTTCAACCACAGCACAGCTGTAAACATCAGCCTGGCCTAGCACCTGAACTGAGACAATAAATGCCTGATTAGGTACAGACATCTGTTTGCTCAAGCCTAGCCATATGCCACTGGATTGAAGAGGAGCCAGTCGTCCACAGGGCCAGAATGTATTCCTTTAAAGCTCCTGTGGGGGAGGGAGGGAGTCTGTCCAATCTGTCCCTGTGTGTGTCTGCTATTTGCCTAATTCTTGCAAAATTATAAACTCTAACAATCAAAAGAATAATCTAATAGTTTTGTTTAGAGTACACAACTGAAGCTATTCATCAAAGGGGATATAAATTTAGATAAATTCCTTACAACAAACATTATCATAATAAGGTTTTTCATAAAAATATTTTCAATTGCCAGATAATGATTTATATCTTAAAGGCACATTACTGATGTGAGTAAAAAGAAATAATGCAGAAGATGCATAATACAAGGAACACTTTTCATATCAGACAGACACATACCATACTACTTTCAGCAATCATTTGGTTTTCAACCAAGAAGTTCTAAGCACTTACAATTCCAATGTATCAGGAATTATAATGGATATTCAGCATAGGGAAGTGAATTTACCTTCTACTTGCTCTCAAGGGAAGGAATCATGAAGGTCTAGCAAGGCAAACAGACTGAGAAGTAATAAGAAAACAATGTAAGAGTATCTCTAATTGGCTAATCTATTGGCCAAAGATTCTAAGGGGTAATGCTACAATCTCAACATGTCCTATCAGAGATAGGCCCTTCTTCTGACACATTTTGCATCTTTCCCAAAAGTGTTTACCATGAGAGATCCTCGGTCATCTATTATCAGATCCATAAAAAAGAAAAGATATCCAGTGGTGTTCTATTCACTTTTTTTTTTTTTAAAGATTTTATTTATTTGAGAGAGAGAGAATGAGAGAGAGAGAACACCTGAGAGGGGATAGGGTCAGAGGATGAAGCAGACTCCCTGCCGAGCAGGAAGCCCGCTGCGGGACTCGATCCAGGGACTCCAGGATCATGACCTGAGCCGAAGGCAGTCGCTTAACCAACTGAGCCACCCAGGCGCCCTGTTCTATTCACTTTTAATGTTATGGTTAGTTTGCATCCCAGGGTGTAAGTTTGATTATATGTGAATGTTAAACTCGGTAAGGAAGGGAATGGTGATCAAAGTTTTCACAAATTATGCTTTGCAATGGGTATGCCATTAGCAGGTGGAAAGAAACAGCTTGCAGGAGTGTGAATCTTTGAAATGAATGCCTGGGCCAGACACAGGGGGAGTGATGGTTATCTTATACGGAGAATAGGAAACAATTATATCCTTCAAGTCCTCTCTCTTACCTCACGCATCTTCAATCCCCTCACTCCTTTATAAACCTCTATTCAAATTGCCTGGTCACTTATAGCAGTAAATATACATGGAAGAAAAATGAGAAAAGACATGAATGGGAATGAAATTAGGTTCTTGGTATCACCTTGAAAGAAAATTAGTATCTTCTTTTAATGTGATGTGAGCTGCTGAAATAGTTAAATCATAGAATCCTGGTGATTTAAAACAACAGAAGTTCATGTTTTAATCATGCAAAGTTCAGGTAGCAGGAAGGTAGGGTTGGGGCTTTCTGAACTCTGTTATCATTTAGGATCTCTGACTGTTGGAGATTTTATCTTCTTCAACATGTAGTTTCCATGGTCCCTTTGGATGCCAATATTCAGTTGGCACAAGGGGTTGAAAGAGAGCATGGAGGCTATATGGGAGATTTCTCTTTAAACAGCTAAAGGAAGAAATGTACATCACTTTTACTCTCCTTCCTTTGCCCAGACACAGTCACATAGCTACATCTAACTGCAGAGGAAGTTGGGAAATGTAGACCAAACTGCATCAGCAGGAACAAAGGAAAACAGGTTTGGTGAACAATTAGCCAATCACTGCCACAGTGTCTTTCCCAGATTATTATACTTCATCTGCAAATACACCCAGCTCTTGCATCCTAAGTATGTGAATTTAAATGGTGTATTTGTTACAATGAAATTCTACTACTTAACAAGTTTACCTCCCAATGAAATGTACTATAAAATGAATTGCCTATAAAAGGAAAATTTTCATTAAAATTCCACACTAGCTTATTCGAATATGAGTTCAACTACATAAAAACATTTTAGAGTCTCTTCATTTACATTAAACAACTAGTGGCACTGTCTCTACTTGGATTTCTTACTTGTCAAACTTAGTATTTCCAAAACTCTACATTTTTTTTTTTAAGATTTTATTTATTTATTTGACAGAGAGAGACACAGCCAGAGAGGGAGCACAAGCAGGGGGAGTGGGAGAGGGAGAAGCAGGCTTCCCGCTGAGCAGGGAGCCCGATGCGGGGCTCGATCCCAGGACCCGGGGATAATGACCTGAGCCGAAGGCAGACGCTTAACGACTGAGCCACCACCCAGGCACCCAAAACTCTACATTTCTAAAACCAAATATGTGATCTTCCCCTCCATACCTCTTCCTGTCTTTGTCATCTTAGAAAAAGACCTCTGGACAGCCCATTATTCAAGCCAGATCCTGGGAAATAACTCTTTATATCTTTCCCCCAAATCCCCATCCAATTCATCAGCAGGTTTTACTTTCAAAGTATATCTTGGATTCCTTAATTTCTTCCAGTTTCCCCTAATCCAAGTCAATCCACTTTCACCTGGATTCCTGCTGTAGCTTAATCTCTACTTCTACCTTCAGGGTTGCTCCAGTACTTTTACGTTTTCTTAATCTGTTCTTTCTCACATAAGTCAGAGAGTCTTCCGAAAATCCTTCTGAAGATTTGCATTGTGCTCAGGATACAATCCAAAATCCCAACAAAAGGCTTTGAGGCCCTGCAAGAATCTGATCCCTAGTCTCCTCTCCAACCTCACTGGCCAGCCCTTAACTTTGCTCAATCTGTACCAGCCTTTCGGTTCCTTGAAAAGGGCAAATGCCTTTCTGCCTAGGGGCCTTGCCACACAGTATCTCCCCTGTCCCGGAAAAAAAAATTTTTTTTAACCATAATATATATTTTGTTTTTACCGTGAAATATATTTTCATATAAATGAATGTACTGATATATATGACTACCATTTATCCAAACACCAAGGCCAAGATAGGCAATTAACCCAACTGCTTCACTCTGGGAAGAAGAGGTATATGGAAGGAATGGGTTTTCCCCCAGTTCACCTATCGATAGAGAAACTTCTTGTCTTCTGCATGAGGCCCATTAAAGCCCAAGATCTAGTCCAGCAGGGAATGGCAAATGCCTAAAGAACAAAATATAGGTGTAGAATTCGCTAATATCTCAGGATTCAGGTTTTCACATTAATTTCTGGTTCCTAAAACTTTTTTTTATTTTCCCACTCAGCCACACATTTAAAAATATTTTTAAATTATTTTATCCAGAAGTTTTAGATGTTCTGTACCAGAAGGGTTTATACTGACAACTGGCCCATTATTTTGCCAGAACAAAAGATCTATGGCATACTTTACTACTCCTCTTCATCTGGCTAGCTCCTATTAAGCTTTTAGAGCTTCAGCTTAAAATGTTACCTTCCTCTGAAAAGTTTTCCTTGATCCCCTGATTCCCCAGTCTAAATTAGCTTCTTACTATCGTCTCTCTTGTAACAAACTTCTCTTTCCCTTTGTAACCTTTATTGCCATTTTTGATTATACATTATTTTTGTATTATCTGTCCCTTCCATTATCCTGTAAGCTCCAGGAGGACTGGAATCTTGTCTGATGTGATTATTCCTGAACAGAATACCTAGTGGGATACTAGGACACAGTAGGTGCGCAAGAAACCCCAGATGCTTCTTAAGCAAAAGAATGAACAGATGCAATTTAATGTAATCACACTGAGTCAGAGTAGTCTTAAATCCTGTGACTGATAAATACTGGCACTATTTAACAGCTTATAAATACTGATTGCCTCAAAAACTATGTGGTACAGTATAAGATGAATAAAAAGAACAGTGAGTATAAGAGAGGTAGTAAAGCACAGACTCTAGAACCAGGCTGCCTGGATTCAGATTTTGGCTCAGTCACTTATTAGCCAAGTGACCCTTGTTACAGACTTTCACATTTTGTGCCTGTTTTCTACTCTGTACAATCAGGCCATTAAGGGTATTTCATGACATTAAAATAATGATTAAGTGATAAACATGTCAGGCATCTATGGAAGCAAGATATAATTGTTGTGGCTGTTATCGTGACAAATTTAATATTAACCAGTGGTGCCTTCACACAAAGATGGCAAGTTGTATAGAATCAGGAGGGAGAAATAGGCAGGAACGGCAAGCTGTGGAAAGGCAGCTGGGTTGCAGATGCACCATTAAGAGGCAGGAGCGCAAGGAGACATCCATGAGGGAGGCAGGGAGGAAAGGGCTGCACGGGTGCCCACTGCCAGCACACAGACATAACTGACAGAGCGGTTAGGAGAGCAGAGCCTGGGATGGGCCTGCCATCTCTTTTTTGCAACATGCTCATAACACTTAGTTCACCTGATCCATCACCAACTCTCTGTGGGGAGGATGTCTTTGGATCTGATTTTGGGCTCAATTCATCAAAAATACTTGCGAACGTCAGCCAAATAGGACAAGATTAAGTTCTGCTCCTTTTGATAGCAGCAAGTATCTCTGGGCATTAAAGGCAAATTCTGTCTAATGCACCAGTTTTCCTGACAAATGCAACACTCTATTCGTGGATCCTATTTTTCAAAAAACGAAATACTAGATCTTCCCCATTTTTTGGGTCTTCCTTCCTTTTTCCAACTGCATTTTTCTCTAAATACTGAAAATATATTACACAATATCTTCTTTTGCATCCATTCCCCGCCCTCTAGATCCTGGGTCCATCTAAAAATAAAGTCATTAGAGTTTGTATCTTGTGATATTACACTGACTATAGGTCTTATTATTTTATAAGAAAGTTTTATTACCCTTTTCTCTAGATATAAAACTAGTTCTTTTTAGTCATCCTGAGACCACTTACCCATGGCCCTCCATGAAAAATTTACATTAAGAGGAGTTTAACTACAGCACCCATATTAAGACTCTAAAGTTCTATCTGTTGGGATAAAATAACTACAGCTGAATGCTGAGATGAATTAAAACAAAAACAGAATTAACTAGGTCCAAGGAGCTTACTGTCTCTGTTTTCTTCCAGGTGTTTTAAGGTTTCAGGTCTTATGTTCAAGTCTTTAATCCATTCTGAGTTAATTTTTGTGTGTGGTATAAGACAGTGGTGGAGTTTCATTCTTTTGCATGTGGCTGTCCAATCTTCTCATCACTATTTATTGAAGAGACTGTCTTTTCTTGTAGTTTTCAATATACAGGTCTTTCACTTCCTTGGTTAAATTTATTCCACGGTATTTTATTCTTTTTGATGCAATTTAAGTGGGATTATCTTCTTAATTTCTCTGATAGTTCATTATTAATGTATAGAAACACAACAGATTAGTGTGTATTGATTTTATATCCTGCAACTTTACTGAATTTATTAGTTTTAACAGTTTTTGATGCAGTATTTAAGTTTTCCTATATATAATATCATGTCATCTAGAAATAGTGACAGTTTTACTTTGTCCTTTCCAATTTGGATGCCTTTTATTTCTTTTTCTTGCCTAATTGCTCTGGCTAAGACTTCTAATACTATGTTGAATAAAAGTGGCAAGAATGGGCATCCTTGTCTTGTTCCTGATTTTAGAGGAAATGCTTTTAGCCTTTCACATTGAGTATGCTGCAATGTAGAATACTTAAAAATTTTTAAGCTTCCTCTGAACTCTGGAATCCCAATTCTCTGCTGAATGATGAAATCAGTATCACAGGCTAGATTTTCTTTGTAATCAGAGTATCTCTACTCAAGTTTTATTAACAATTCATAAGCAATTATTGCTTCTGCTATCAAGGAACCTAAACCGATGCTGGCTTTACTCACTCACTTTTATTGTGAAAAAAAATTTTTTTTAATTAAAAATGCAATATCAGCTCATAATAACAAAATGTATAAAAGGATATTAAATAAAAATTATTAATAAATGCTAGTAAATATTATTAAAATGGCAAGGAAATGTCATTTCCATACCAAATTCTCAGAAATGAAGTTAATTTTTTGTATATATATTTAAACATAAATTTACCACGTGTATATGTGGTAGATTGTTAGAGGAATGGCTCCCCATCAATCATGTCTCCTGGTCTCCATTTCCCATGTGCTGTTTCCTCTAACACTGATTATCCATGTGATTTGTTTTGGTCAACATGACCTGACAAATATGACACAAGCAGAGGTTTGATTTGTGCTTGTGCACTGGGTCTTGCCTTCTTGGAAATCTGGGACCACAATACTGTGAACAAGCCAATGGTAAGAAAATGTGTGGGAAGAGAGATCTTAGTCCCACCTGCTGAATGCTATCACATGAATGAATCCAGAGATAACAGTAGAACCACCCAGCCAACTCACAGAATCATGAGAAATACTGTTGTTATAAACCAGTAATTTTTGGGATTGTCTGTTATATAACAATAGATAAATGACACAGTGTGCCATTTATCACATAAATTTGCAGATCTATTATTGACATTCCTTGAATTTAGTTTATGAAGTAGAAAACAAAATTGATAATTACAAAATACATGAAGAAAACACAAAATATGATGAAATTTCATACATAAATAAGGAACAGACTGCTTTGTTGTTTGAGATCTATATTAGCAGTCTTGATCATAAACTATTAATCTGACGTTTTTCCCTGTTTAAAAAGGCTGTGGCATATACATCTTAGCCTCAGTTCTTTTTTTCTTTTCTTTTTTTTTTTTAAAGATTTTATTTATTTGACACAGAGAGAGATAGCGAGAGCAGGAACACAAGCAGGGGGAGTGGGAGAGGGAGAAGCAGGCTTCCTGCCAAGCAGGGAGCCCGATGTGGGACTCGATCCCAGGACCCTGGGATCATGACCCAAGACGAAGGCAGACGCTTAACGACTGAGCCACCCAGGCGCCCAGCCTCAGTTCTTTCAACACAATTATTTTTACTATAGACAATTAACAAGTTAATGCAAATGAGACTATATAAAACTTTAAAAACTTTTAGTATTCTTTTTCTTTAAAAAAAAAAAGATTTATTTGAGAGAGAGCATGAGTGGGAGGGGCAGAGGGAGAGAGAATCTCTGGTGAGTGCAGAGCCCAACATGGGCTCAATCTCACTACCCTGAGATCACGACCTGAGTCAAAACCAAGAGTCAGATGCCCAAGCAACTGCACTACCCAGGCGCCCCAAAACTTTTAGTATTCTAAAGATCATTTAATAATGATCTAAAAAATCTAATAGTTGAAGATATGGGAGGGCACCTGGTTACCAGAGCATCAAAGAAGAAAGTGGACCTTCCCTCCAAGTCTTAAAGGTCTACAAATATGGAAAATTCACAGTCATATTTCATGATCCCTGTAGTATATACAGTATGATAGTTTTTTTTTTAAAAAAAGATTTTATTGAGAGAGTGTACGTGTAAGCAGGAGGAGGGGCAAGGGGAGAGGGAGAGAGAAAATCTCAAGCAGACTCCATGCAGAGCACAGACAGAGCCCATGTGGGGCTCGATCTCACTACTCTGAGATCATGACCTGAGCTGAAATCAAGTGTCAGATGCTTAACCAACTGAGCCACCACATGCCCCAGACACCTTAATTTTTTTTTTTAAGATTTATTTATTTATTTATTTGAGAGAGAGAGAGAGCACAGAGCGAGAGGGACAAGCAGACTCTGCACTGAGTGAGGAGCGGAGCCTAAGGCAGGGCTGGATCCCATGACCCTGAGATCATGACCTGAGCCAAAACCAAGAATTGGACACTCAACAGACTGAGCCACCCAGGCGCCCCCAGACACCTTTCTTAAAAGCAAAATTCAGACCAATACACTCAGCTATTTATTTTTCTGTAGGAAGAAATCTGGAATACTATTCAGTGTAATAATGAGAATTTTTCTGTTTATTTCCAGTATTTTCAAAGAGGATTTAAAGCCCAATATTCTTCATCTTAAATGAACAGGATTTGCTAACTAAATAAATATTTAATGTGTGACTTCTTTGATCCAGTTAGGCCTTCTTTGACCCTAGCATAGGCTGGGCATTGGATCAGACACAAGGCATCTAAGAAGAACAAGGTAGAGTCAAAGCCTTGAGGAACTCACAATAAGAGAAAATGACTCAAAATGAACACAGTAATAATGGCTAACATTTTTTGTATACTAACTATATACAGCATTGTGCTAAATTTCTTACACAGTTGTGTAAGTTCTTACACATTGCTCGGTTCCTTGAGCAATGCAGGGGGTTAGAGGCACTGACCCTCACGGAGTCAAAAATCCACATGTAATTTTTGATCCCCCCATACTTAAGTACTAATAGCCAACTGTTGACTCAGAAATCTTACTAAAAACATAGAGTCGATCAATACATATTTTTTATGTTACATGTGTCATATACTGTATTCTTATAATAAAGTAAGCTAGAGTAAAAGAGTTATTAAGAAAATCATAAGGAAGAGAAAATACATTTATAGTACTGTATTTGTCAAAAAACATCCACATATAAGTAGATCCATGCAGTTCAAATCTGTGTTGTTCAAGGGTCCAGTGTATATATTATCCCACTTAATCTTCATAGTAATCCTATTACATAGATAATATTATCCTTATTTTACAGAACAGATAGCTGAAGTATACAGAGTATAAGTAACTTGCCAGAGATCACAGAGGTAATACACAGAGAAGCCAAGATTTGAACCCCAACAACATGGCTTCAGAAAACCACATTCTTAACTACAAATGTGTTGTTCTAGTGCAGGAATTACCGGAGTTAGAATAAATAACAGCCTAGGCTCCCAGAGGAGGTGATGTCTGATCTGGGTCTTAAAGGGTAAACAGGGGTTTGCTTGATCCTATAACTGCAACAGGAATTGATAAATAATTTAGCAGTGAGTCACACATACGCTTAGCTTTAATAATTCTTACAAGATCTTCGTGCAGTAGGTATTAGTCTCATTTCATGATGAGAAAAGTACTCATAGAGATTAAGTAAATTTCTCAGGATCACTCAGTCAGTAAGAACTGGAGTCAGAATTCAAAACTAGACTTGTCTGCCTCCAAAGCCCCTGCGTTTTCCAGGCACTCCACAGCGGGAAAGTATTCCAGGAGGAAGGGACGAGAGGTGACAAGGCCAGGAAGGGGCATGGCATATTGTTGTGAAAGAAGGGGTTCTCTACCAAGCTGAGGGGTGGGGGGCTCATCCTGCAGGTAACAGGGACCCAGCAGTGTTCTCCGAAGTGAGGAGTGACAATAAGAGGTTGATTTTCCAGGCAGACAACTCCGTGGTAGTGAGTACAGGAAACTGGAGAAGACAAAAACTAAAGCCAGAGAGACCAGTTAGTCTGAGGTGAAGGGTCTAAGAAGTTCCTGCTATGCCAGACAATTTTCTTCAGAATCTTTCCCCTGCAAGGCAATGTCTACAGTCTGTCTTCTTAAACAATGGCCACCTTAAAATTTAGTGAAATGTTTTAGAATAAAAAACTTCATGTGAATGATTTCAGAAAATACATTAAGTTTCTATATCCTATGTAGTATTCATATTATGTTGTTGCTTAAAGTATCCATTCTATTGGAATAGAATATAGACTTTCTTCTATCACTGGACATCCTGCTAAGACGGAACTTATTTACTTGCCCAACTCACTGCCTGTTAGGAAAGGAAGAGAAACAGGGAGGTTGTGGTTTATATAAGATATGATACAATATAAAGGCAGGACTATAAAGAAGTTAATGCGGTAAGACCATACCAGAACAAGGGTATGTAAGGTCAATGAGAACTTTTCACAAGCTAACATGCATGCCAGAGGACATGTCTTGCTAACCACGTGGGCTGATGGAAGTGGGGGGTGGGGCTGTAAAATCTTTTCAATAATCTGAGATTTCAGGCTAGAATGGGAGAACTTGGGTATGCTGACAAACATGGGAAATTTCCTGTCCTGTATCATCAGATGTTGGAGACCACTTCAGTGTTGCCAAGTAAGATTCATGTTAAGAAAAGGGTGTTTTCAGAGAATCTGGGGAGAAACTGGCATTTTGTTGACTACGAAAAAAGACATTATTATGGACTGAAATGTGTGGCCCTGAATTCCTATGTTGAAGTGCTAACTCCCAGTACTGGTATCCTTACAAGAAGAGAAGACTAGGACCCAGACGACCCAGACAACCCAGACAGAGGGACGATCACGCGAGGACACAAGGAGAAGACCTGCAAGACAAGGACAGAGGCCTCAGAAGAAACCAAACCTGCCGCCCTCCGATCTTGGACTTCTAGCCTCCGAACTGTGAGAAAGTAAACTGCTGTTTCAGCCCCACAGTCTGTGGTATTTTATGATGGCGGCCCTAGCCAATGACTACAGACATGAAGACCCAGGGCCAGAAATGAGACCCAGAAAATAAGGACTGCCTCTTTAAGAACCAACCTAGTAAAGAAACTCCAACACGGAGCAAGAGCTAGTGGAAGTACGGTGATCCGGGGGGTAAGGGAGGATGGAGGACAGCGCAGTGCGTGGAAAAGAGAAGCAATGGAACACGGCATAGAGCACACCGGTTAAGTGCGCCGACCCTGTGCCCAATTGCGTACCAAAGCCTCCAACCTCAGCCACTTAACGCTGAGCTTTACCACCTCTTCATGCGGTCTGTACTCCAAGATGCCCTCGCATAATGGTAACAATAACAGCTGCGGCAACAGGAGAGATAGCGAAATAATAAATAACGGGCGTCTGAAAGAGACCATGTGAACTACATAGTGTGGTCATGTGGTTGGGAAATGGGGCAGGCAGGAACAGGGGAGACACTCCGGATGAAAGAAATCGCTCTCTTTCACAAGCGGTAGCAATAAAAAGTCTCCAGGCCAGAGGAACTGACAATGAAAAAGTATTTCCCATTTAATCACAGCTATCAGCTATAGCAAGGAATACAATTTTCCCCTCAGCACTTTGTTTGCCTTTAAGTGGAGCTTCAGAAAGCGTGACAACAATTGGAGACATGTGAGTAACACAATTTTTCACTATCTTTTTTGGGTTGCTGTTCTCATTTACGTGTTACTTCCACCACCTTTTTTTTTTTAAAGATTTATTTATTTATTTATTTGAGAGAGAAAGAATGAGAGACAGCATGAGAGGGAGGAGGGTCAGAGGGAGAAGCAGACTCCCTGCTGAGCAGGGAGCCTGATGTGGGACTCGATCCTGGGACTCCAGGATCATGACCTGAGCCGAAGGCAGTTGCTTAACCAACTGAGCCACCCAGGCGCCCCATACTTCCACCACCTTAAAAGAATTTTTTTTTTTTTTTGCCGGGGAGAAGGAGAGAAAAAGGCTTAATAGTAAAAGATGTAGGTTCTCCAGAGCATTAATTCGACTCAGTTATTTGCCAGCTAAATACTAAATGGGTCCATGGGTTGGTGGAACAGGCATATAACAACTAAGTAAATATAATGTAATTTTACCTTATACCCCCAGAGTGGAGGCAATGGCATCTTTTTTTTAAATTTAAGTTCAATTAATTAACATATATTATATTATTAGTTTCAGAAGTAGAGGTCAGTGACTCATCAGTCTTACAGAGGCATGGCATCTGAAACAGCTGTGGTTGAAGGGTTTAGAATACTAAGCCCCCAGGATCCAATGACCCAGCTATCTTAACCCAACCTATTTTCAACACCTTCAACATCTAAATTTATTTTTATTGCTACCTACAAAAACAAAATTATTTCTAGTGAGCAGCAACAAGGGCACAGAAGAACACGACACATATTTTCTTGTCTGAATCAGATCCCCAAACACAAACTGTGAAGCATCACTTTAAATATAATCTTAATATGAATTCAAATAGTTAAAAAAAAAAAAGGGGGGGCGTGCCTGGGTGGCTCAGTTGGTTAAGCGTCCAACTCTTGATTTCAGTTCAGGGTCATGAGCTCGAGCCCTGCGTGTCAGGCTCCACACAGGAAGTGGAGCCTGCTTGTGATTCTCTCTCTCTCTCTGCCCCTTCCCCTCCAACTTGTGTGCATGCAAGCTCTCTCTCTCTCTCTCAAAAACAAACACAAATAGTTTAAAAAACAAAGAAAGGTGGATCTCAGTGTAAGTAGTTGAGCAGGAAAATTATTTATTACCAATGTTGCCAAAAACTGAAGACGGGTTCTAACTTTATGCTCCAGCACAGATAAACATAAATGTTACAATTTAAGATAGGAAGTAATGGGCAAAACACTGAAGGAAGGTATATGAAGTATGAAAACTCCCATTTTTACTAAGTCTTTGGAAGATTGATGAGAGTGAATTCATTGCAGGGGAGAAAAAGATACTTAAAGTCTGATGGAAGAGAAACTGCTAGTTGGAAATAGCAGTTTTGAAGTATTCTTTTTTGTTGTTAATTTGATGTGCAGAGCTCTGCATGAGGACACTGTACCAAGTTTGGGATGCATGTAAAAGTATAATGCTTTATTCCTATGATTTATTGTTTCCCTTACTAAAAAGAGAGATGCCCATATAAAAATCAATTTTATATCCATTTATCTTATTTTTCTTTGGTGTAGGACAACCTAATGATTTATATAGATTAGCTCATGATACAATACCCAGGTTCATCCACCAAGTTAATTTTAAAATATCTATATGGCTTTCTCCTTAATAAACTGAAAGAAAATGACGGGCAGAAGTAGGGATAATGGTAGAATAAAATGAAGAAGTAATAAAGGGGACAAATGTATTCTAGTTGACTAGGAACAGACAGAAAAGCTCAGTTCTCTAAATGTGGAGGGTACCTGATGCCTGGGCGTCTGGAGCTACGGCCTATTTTCTCCACCTGTCATCAACTGTTTCAGAGCACGTCCAACATTTACATGTTCCCTGTTCATTCCCATAGTACATGATTGTGAGAAGCAAAAGCAAATTGCATTAATTTGGGGGGAGAAACAAAACAATGCCCCAAATCTGAGGTACACTGAGGATTATGAATGTTAATAGAAGCCACAAAGGATGGGCGCCTGGGTGGCTCAGTCGGTTAAGTATCCGACTCTTGATTTTAGCTCAGGTCATGATCTTAGGGCCATTAGATCAAGCCCCCAGTCCGGCTCCTGCTAACTGCAGAGTCTGCTTGAGATTCTCCCTCTCCTTCTGCCCCTCCCCTGCACGGGCCCGTAGGCACTCCCGCGCAGGCGCGCTCTCTCAAATAAATAAATGAATAAATAAATAAATAAAATCTTTAAAAAAAAAAAGAAGCCTCAAAGGAAAAAAGAGGAACTGTTTTGATATAGAAACTATCTCATTATCAGTTTGTTATTTATCACATCTCTGTATCCTGCAACATAACACTTCCCCAGCAAGAAGATTATGACCCTTTAAACCAAATATTTCCAACTGTGGTTGTCAACATAGAGGTCTTTATAGGAAAGGAACACTAGATGTGGTTCTATTAAAAATGAACCCTTTCCATGGTGTACATAAGGGTACACATTTTAGATCCACGGAGTTGACAGAAGCTTCTGTGTGGCCTCATTGCTAATTCAAAGAAAGCCTTTATTTGGGAGATTATATTCTTGTTTACACATAGCAACAACAGTCAGAAATAAATAGGAAACGGCATGAAGAAATTAGAGGTAAATAGCTTTTAATACAAATGTTCTTTACAGTTTTGTTCTAGTATGAAAGTTATTTTTCAAACAGTTAAATTCAAATCCACGGTTACCAATATGGAGGTCTTAAAAGGGAAAAAAAATGTTAAATTTCTAGATAAACAAATTTACCATATCCCATTACAAATGTGATTTGTGGGAGGCAAGATCAAATTATATTAATCCACTCTGGGAGCGTAGATAATTGTCCATCTCAATAAAGAGGTAACTGTGCTGGCGCAGAGCTTAGAATTTTCTGAAGAAAGTAGTTACCACGGTAACCCCTCTGTCATTGGTGGCTACCTCTCCCGCATGAGGCAGGAAGCCAATTTTGGTGTGTGAGCAAGATGCCAGGGCAGAACTTTGTTTTTAGCCATCATGGGTCCTCCTCATCTCCCTTGCTCCTGTTGCCTCTGCCATCTCTGTTTATTCCACCTCAAGGCATTTCCAATGTCTATGATCACAGGAAGATGGGAGAGACGGTAGCACTGTTGCCAGGACAGAGAGGCAAGTCAGAGGAGCTGGCCATAGATGGCAAAATAGCAATTGGCACGGTTCTGCTGCCACTAACTAACCTGAGCTACAACTGAAAATTTTAAGTACAAGTCAGTATTGTCTTCCAGTGTCACTAAATTGTCTTTCAAATGTAAGAGTTTTTGGAGGAAAGGTGCTTTTTTCTTGGGTAACCACCACCAACTCATTTAATGTTCTCCTCCACCATTCTCCTAAGTCATGGAGTTCAACAATTCTTTGTAGTTCTCCTCCACCCCCTTTTCTTGCAGACTCTCAGTCCCCATTGGTCTTCACTTTCTCTTCTACTTGTTAAACTCCATTTTCCATCATGTCAACCACACTCTTCTAGCCTCATCTCTCTGAACCTGTGTGTGCTTAGGGTCATCAAGTACCAGTTCCTGAGAAGTGACTATTAACATTCAGAAATTGTGTGAGCCAGTTCTTTTTTTTTTTTTTTTAAGGTTTTATTTATTTATTTGAGGGAGGGAGGGGCAGAGGGAAAGGGAGAGAGGGAATCTCGGGCAGACTCCATGCTGAGCACAGAACCACACATGGGGCTCGATCTCATGACCCTGAGATCCTGACCTGAATTGAAATCAAGAGTTGGATGCTTAACCGACTGAGCCACTCAGGCGCCCATGTGTGAGCCTGTTCTTAAGTTACTGGCACCTTGAAATTTGCTATCGTCGGAGTATTTACACCGTGGAAATTGGCACAAGTGACAGATCAGGGATTCCCCTTTTCCTCATCCCTCTCATTCCCCCAAGATCTGGTTTATTAGAGTACCGTTGCCTTGGCCCCACTGTCCTTCCTTTGCCTCATGCTGGCAAACCTCAACTTGGGGTCAAGATAACTGTCTACATTCTTCATGTATACATTTGGGCTGCTGAGTGTTTCTGGAGAAACTCACAAAATGCTACAGATTCTTGCCACTATGAATTCATGATCTCCAACAATGGTCCAACAACTCTTTGTGTGTTTTCTCACTTAGTTCTTCCAATCTCTACAACGTCTGTTCTAAAAGCTTTTCCATGTTCTTTAAACCTCTCACTCCACTATATACTCCCTTCCTCTAGAATCTGCTTAATTGAAATAACAGAAACCTTCAAATGAAATATTCTTAATTTCCTCCCCACCAAACTGCACATTCCCTTCATCCTCATTGATTCCTTGCTCATTCCCTTCTACTGTAATGGAAGAAAGGTCTATTCTCTGGAATCTAATCCCTTACCCTACCTGGAGGCCTGTCTCTTGATATATTCCTCTTTCTTTACCGAATCTTCAACTTTTCTCTTTCTGTGGGCCTTTTCTTCTTATTTGAAGATGGAGTGGTCTGGCTCCTACATATCAGCCCTCATGATTCTCTCAGCTATAGTCCCATTTGCTTTCCCTCAGTTTCTTAAACAGAACTTACTGCCTCCTTCTTCACACTGTTTGTACATGCTGTTCCTTCAGTCTGGAATGCCTTATAATCTCAGTTTGAGAAAGCTTTCCCTAAATTGTTGATTGAGTCAGAATCAGGTTCCTTTGCTCCTTCCCCTCATATATCCTTCTTATTCCCTTCTGAGCTTTTGTCTCACTTGTAATTACACAGTTATTAAGGTGATTATCTAACTAACATTTTGCACACAATAGTATGGAAATCCCATGATTTCAGGGAGCATATCTACCTTGTATTCCCTGGGTCTAGCACAGCGCCAGGCATATAGTAGGTGCTCAATGAAGAAATTGATTCATTTAAGTTTTTTAGCATTTAGAGACTCACCTTTCCCATCCTCCAAACATCCATATCAGTCTCATGTCTTTTTTTTTTTTTTTTTTAAGATTTATTTATTTATTTGACAGAGAGAGATGGAACAGAAGCAGGGGGAGTGGGAGAGGGAGAAGCAGGCTTCCCGTGGAGCAGGGAGCCCGATGTGGGGCTCGATCCCAGGACCCTGGGATCATGACCTGAGCCAAAGGCAGATGCTTAACGACTGAGCCACCCAGGTGCCCCTCAATCTCATGTCTTCTTATCTCTCTTGTACTTATTCTCTGGCTTGCTGGCCATCTCTTTCATCCCCCATCTTCTTCCCATTCTAACCTTCTCAGAAGAGTTGTTTTATCTTCCTTTCTCCATTTCCTCCCCTCCCATTTATTCCTTGAATCACTGGAGTTTATACTTCATCACTCCACTGAAACTGCTCTCACTAAGGCCATTAAGGACATCTTTATCATTAACTATTGCACAATGTCTGCTTTTCACTACCTTATATGACCTCTAAGCATTACTGACATTTATTCAACTTCTTCCTTCTTGAAAACAAATACCTTTTCCCTTAGCAGTCACACTTCACTTCTCTTCTGGGTTTCTTCCTGTCTTCTCAGTCTCACCAGCTTCTACTTCTCAGCCCATTTTTTTTACATGTTAATGTACCTATCCTCAACATTCCTTTCTGCTCCCCTATGAGAATTCACCCACTCTCATGGTTTCAATAGTGGGACATTCAAATACCTACTTTCAGCTCAGATCTCACTTCCATATCCATCCACTTACTTGATATTTCTATATATTTGGATATTAGATTGTGGATATACACTGCAAACTTCACATGTCCAACACTTCACTCATTATCTTCTATCCTTGTAATTTGTTCTCCTTTGTTCTCTTTGCAGTGTGATTACTATCAAGTTGCCTAAGTAAGAATTCTGAAAGTCATCACAGGCTCTCTTCCCTGCCCTAATGCTCACATTTAATCACTAAGATCTCTTGATTCTATCTCTTGAACATCTCTGGAATCTGTCGATATTTCTCCAGCCCATAACAGATACTCTGGTCACTTCTCACCTGGATTACCTCAACCACCCCTGAATTGGTCTGTCACCAATATCTAATCTTACCCCTTTCAATCCATTTTCCACACAGCAGCCAGAAAGATTCTTTCTAAAACAAACAGCTGATTATTTCTGCCTCTTATTTAAAATCCCTCAGTGCTTCCCATTGCTCTCAGGATAAAATCCAAATTGCTTACCATGGCTTACATGGCTCTGCACCAGTAGTCTGGCTCCTGCTTACTTTGTCTTCTCTCTATTTAATCCCCTCACCCCCATTCTCTAGTCATCAACTATGATTAGGGCTTGTTCAACCACATTTTCTTACCTCTGGGCATATTCCCCTAGCTTCAGATACTCCTTAACTCCTGCTAACCCTTCAGGTCTTATCTTAACTCTTATTTCCTCTCAGAAGTTCTCTTGCATAGTTCCTGCACACAACAGGCACTCAAGAAATTAACTTCCTTTCCTAACTACTTTGTTTTAGTTTAACATCAAATTTTGAGGTTTTAATTTTACTCAAATTATTTCACTAATAAAATCAAATGAAAGAGGCTGATTTCTATTTTTAAATATTCTTTTATGAAGATCTACCAACAGACTATTTTGAGTGATGTGATGAACTTTGCTCCTAATGAGATGCAACACAAATGTGGCATTTGGAACATTTTTCCAAATAAAAATGAACAAGGAACGAAGGAACGAACGAACAGACAAGACTTGTTTCCCAGTCTTTGAAGAGCAATTCTCAGGGAATTTGCATGTCCGTAGAACTAAGGTATACACAGTACTCTAACTTTTATTACAGGTGTTTTACTCTTCTAGTTTATCCTTTTATTCTTATCAGAGCAATGCCAGCTAAATGCATTCCATTATAATTAAAAGATTCAAAATTTTAATATTTCATCATTTATCTACATAGCATTGAATTGTATGGAGAGGCATGAAAGAATTAAATCATATACGATGTCTAATATCTTAAATTTTTGACCAACAAGAATGGCAATTTCATCAATTCAACCTAATACAATATAAATGATGTTGAATAAAATTATATAGAACAACAGGCAGATCAAGAATAATTATAAAGGCTGTATGTATAAGCACTTGAACATCTATAGATATCACATTCATAAATTCTTATACTTTATAAAAATATCATTTTACTTAGCAAGTTTAAGACTGTCTCACAGTATACAGGCTAATTTTTTTTTTTGAGTTACTGAATTCCTTTTAAGAATCTAATGGAAGCTCTGGATCGTCTTACCTGGAAAAACAAAATGCTCATATGCTTGTGTTAAGAAATTCAAATTTCTACTGATTTAGAGTACATGAAGCCAAGATTCAAGTTTAAGAAGGTCTACAGTAGCAGAATTTTTAACTACCAGTAACAACTGAATAATGGTATTCAACAAAGCCTGAGGAAGTACAGGATATTCATATATTAAGTAAGCAAATGACTTTTCAAATCAAGTCTGATGGGTCAACATATTTTCCGATTATAACCTAGCTGAAACCATAGGCACAGGAAGATATGAGAAACATTTAAAATCATGTTAGTTAAATCAGAAAAAAACCCACAAAAACATTTTTGATATTTAATATTATACAGGTTTGAGAAGAATAAAGTTATTTATCTAATCCAGTGTGGTTTGTTAATACATCTTGTTGTACACATGCAGAAATAAACCACATACGGAACTAAGTTACTTTTCACCTGCAACTAACTGTTGCATCTATTTTAAAAGCAGTCAGTTCACTGCAATCACTTATCACCTAGTTCCTTAAAGTTAGAGGAAAGTGATTCATCCAGTTGGGTAATTAAATGAGAACATGTCAATTCAAAAAAGATATAATCATACACAAATACTAACTGAAAATAATTAAAATAATTTTTTTTATTTTTGATATTCTATCTTTAATCTCAAGGCTGTAGATAAGAAATTGTGAGAGCAGCTTGTTTGCCTATTCCATATCTGCAGTCACCTCTGTCTGTGAATGCTTTGCCTAACACACAGCCTCGATCTGTAAATCCATCATTCCCTAAACTTTGCAGTTGCCAGCATATTCTGCTACAAGGACGGCATGAGGACGCACATCCTTACCACACCCCTACTTCCATTATTCATTGCCACACCTCAAGCTCCACAACTTCTCACAAGTTGCAGCATATAAGAATGGGGAAGAGGGAGGTGGTGTGAACGGTATGACAGACCTCAGTGTTTTTTCAAAACAGCAAGCTGTTGTGAAATCGATTTAGTGGGTTATGATTACCTTTTCGGTTTGAAGATTTTTCTTCAAGTAGTTTAAATGACACAGAATACAATACAGTAGTAGAAGAGGAAACATCACAGTACATCACACATTGTAAGAGTATTTCTTCAGATATGTGTGTGGGGGGGTCAGGGTTTTGATATAAAAGCTATTTTAAAATGTAGGTCTCAGTTAAAAAACAATTTTAAACCTTTCGGTTGGAAACCTATGCTCCAGTTCCAGCACAATCCTTGGATATTATACTACTTCCGTCTTCCTTCTCTGAGTTTCACCTCACGTCTACCTCATAATCACTTTATAAATTAAAATGATATCCTGTGATACAAAATCAATATACAAAACTGTTGTATTTCAATACATGAATAAGAAACTACCAAAAAGAGAAATTAAGAAAACAATCCATTTTATAATTGCATCAAAAAATACCTTGGAATAAATTTAACCACGGAAAGATCTGTACACTGAAAACTATAAGACATTAATGAAAGAAACTAAAGAAGACACAAATAAATAGAAAGATATTCCGTGTTCACAGGTTAGATTAATATTGTTAAAAGGTCTATACACCCAAAGCAATCTATAGATCGATACAATCCCTATCAAAATTCCAATGACATCTTTCACAGAAAGGGAACAAACAATTTTAAAATTTGCATAGAACCACAAAAGATCCCAAATACCCAAAGCAATCTTGAGAAAGAAGAACAAAGCTGGAGGCATCACACTCTCTGACTTCAACAACATTACAAAGCCAAAGTAATCAAAACAGTATGATAGCAGCATTAAAAAAAAAAACAAAAAAAAACAGACACAGATCAGTGGGACAGAATAGAGAAGCCAGAAATAAATCCGTGCATATATGGTCAAATTAATTTACAACAAAGGAGCCAGGACATACTATGGGGAAAGGATAATTTCTTCAATAAATGGCGATGGAAAAACTAGACAGTCATATGCAAAAGAATGAAACTGGGCCACTATCTTATACCAAACACAAAAATTAACTCAAAATGGATTAAAAAACTTGAACATAAGACCTTAAACCATAAAACTCCTAGAAGAGGGGCGCCTGGCTGGCTCAGTCATTAAGCGTCTGCCTTCAGCTCAGGTCATGATCCCAGGGTCCTGGGATCGAGCCCCACATCGGGCTCCCTGCTCAGCAGGAAGCCTGCTTCTCCCTCTCCCACTGCCCCTGCTTGTGTTCCTGCTCTCGCTGTCTCTATGTCAAATAAATAAATAAAATCTTAAAAAAAAAACAAAACTCCTAGAAGAAAACATAGGTGGTGAGCGACTTGATGTGTCTTGGTGATGATTTTTTTTTTTTGGATTTGACATCTAAAATAAATACAACAAAAGCAAAAATAAACCAAGTGGGACTACATCATACTAAAAAGTTTTACACAGAGGTGCCTGGGTGGCTCAGTTGGTTAAGTGTCTGACTCTTGATTTCAGCTCAGGTTTTGATCTCAGGATTGTGAGTTCAAGCCCCATGAGTTTAAACAAACAAACAACAACTTTTGCACAGCAAAGGAAAACCATCAACAAAATGAAAAGGCAACCTATTGAATGGTAGAAAATATTTGCAAATCATATGTCTGATAAAGAGTTAATATCCAAAATATATAAAGAACTCCTATAACTCAACAGCAAAAAAAAACCCAACAACAATCTGATTATAAACTGGGCAGAGGACCTGAACAGACATTTTTCCAAAGAAGACATACAGACAAACAACAGGTACATGAAAAGGTGCCCAGCACTACTAATCATCAGGAAGTGCAAATCAAAACCAAAATGAGATATCACTTCACATCTGTTAGAGTGGCTATTATCAAAAAGATAAGAAATAAGTGCTGGCCAGGATGTGGAGAAAAGGAAACCCTTCTGCAATTGTGGAAATGTAAATTGGTGCAGCCATTATGAAAATGAAGGTTCTTCAAAAAAATTAAAAACAAAACTACCATACAATCTAGTAATTTCACTTCTGGGTATTTATCTGAATAAAACAAAAACACTAATTTGAAAAGATAATATGCACCCCATGTTCATTACAGCATTATTTACAATAGCCAGCAATGGAAACCTAAATGGCCCCTGATAGATGAATGGCTAAAGAAAATGTAGCATACATGCACAAAGGAATATTATTCAGCCACAAAAAAGAATGAAATCTTGCCATTGGGCACAATATGGATGGAACTTGATGGCATTATGCTAAGTGAAATAGGTCAGACAGAAAAAGATAAATACCAGATGATCTCACTTATATGTAGAATCTAAAAAACCCAAAAATACCAAGTTCAGGGATACAGAGAACAGACTGCCTGAGGCAGGGGGTAAAGTGGGTAAAATGGGTGAAGGGGGTCAAAAGGTACAAATTTCATTATAAAATGATGACATTATTCATTATAAAATAAATAAGTCATGGGGATATACTATACAGCATGATGACTATAGTTAATAATACCATACTGCTACTAGGAGAGTGGATCTTTAAAGTTCTTACCACAAGAAGAAAATATTTTGTAACTATGGATGGTGACAGGGGTTAACTGGACTTATTGTGGTGATCATTTCTCAATTTTGTGCCTGAAACTAATATAATGTTATCAACTATACCTTAATAAACATGGTGTCCTGTGAGTACTGTTTTATATAGCTAAGAAAAAGTTACTCTCCTTAGATAATGCAAAGACAAAAAACAAAACCCAAAACAAGACCTAAAAACAAAAAACAAAATCAAATAATTCATTATTACTTAAAATAAAAATTCATGTCTATCTGCTCATGTTCACACAAATTATTCTGGTTGCACATGTTCATTCCAGAAATAGCCCAATCAAATCCTATTTTGAACTTACTTTCTAACATTTTAAGTTTCTGTGTCTTTCAGATACCAAGTTTCTGGTTTGACCATTGTTAATTGCCTCCATCCTCTGAGAAGCTTCATAAATTATATTGGAAAAAATCCTTCCCTGTACATCTCACGATTTTGGATTGCTTCCTGGGTTTTCCATTCTCAGTGATTGCCCGATGTTACCAAATTTCCCTTGAAGACATTTAACTTTCTACCTTACCTGTACCTCCTAATTCTCTCATCTCATTCTTAGAAATGAATGTTTTATTTTAACAGATTCCTATAGAACTGTTCTAGTTACAGTACCTTTCTCTGACAGCTCTGGAACAATCAGAGGGCTGGAGCCTACCTTTCAAACATACCACCCAAAAAATTCAATCAAAGCCACCATGACTACTGAAATGTATTTTCAAAGTCTACAGACAAATGTGGCTCATACTTAGTCATTTGGCCCAGCCAAATAAAATAATTAGTCTGGAAGGCTTTACAAGTTTGCATTTCAGGATGAAGATTGAGAGGTTTGTTTTGCTTTAGTATCTTTGGAAAATGATTTTTTTTTTTAAATATAGAATTCATTTGAAAGACAATATATTTTTTTCTCTTCAGTTGTTTACTTTTAGCACTGAATTGTACTTTTCGACATTTAGAATTCACTTTAAAATAAGTTAAGATAAAAAACAACAGTGTTACACCAAAAAAGTGTTAGAGTGGGTATGATGCTTAAATGAAGTCTATGTCAAAGTACATTTTAAGTAATGAACTTAATAACCCAATGGCATCTCAATCTTCTAATCTCCTAATCCAAAATCTATGGAGTCATCTTGACTCCTCATTTCCTCTCATACTCATGTGTAATGTATCATGAAATCCTTTTGGTTCTCTTTCAAAATATACTCAGGTTCCAACTACCTCCGTCTCCACTCCATCTCTATCTCATTGTTATCACCCTGGTAAACTCTATCATTATTTTTCAACAGGATTACTGCAAAACCCCCTGTCTGACCTCCCTACTTCCACCCTTACTTTCTTGCAGTCTGTTTTCAACACAGTAAGTGCTGTGATCCTCTAAAACCTCAGACAGATCATATCACTCTTCCACTCAAAACCCTGCAAGAGCTACCCACTTCACTTAAAGTCTGAATCCTTACAAAGACCTACATTTTCTGGCTCCTTGTGAGCTCTCTAACTTCCTCTTCTATTGCTCTCATTTTCATTCACTTCACTCCAGCTACATTGGCCTTCTTGCTGTTCTTCAAACCCACCAGGCATGAGCCAGCCTCAGGGCCTTTGAACTAGCTGTTGTCTCCACTGGAACATTCTTCCCCTAGACATCTCCATGACTAACTCCTCTCCTTCACCTTTTTAATGAGGTCTACTTACTCTGAATACCTATTAACAACTGTAACTTTCCCTCTCCTCACCAATCCAGTCTTGCTTATTTCACCCTACTTTTCCTTTTTTCCTAGCTATTTATCACCTTCTAGCATATTAAATATTTATTATTTTAGTCATTTATTGTCTGTTTCCTTCTGCAAGAACATAAGGTTCATAAGACATGGGATCTTTGTCTCTTTGTTCAGAAGGGAAATTTGTATTTATGTCATAGTTAGGTAAGAAGATTCCCTAGTATATTCCAGAGGTACAAGAATTAACATCAATAAATTGGTTCCAAATCTTTAAAAAATGTGCTCTCTCATCTTGATACCATAATTTTCTTGATAGAAATTTCCATATCAAATTATTATATGAAACTTGTTTAGTTTTATGAGACATAGGTTAAGGAACAATATATCCATGACCATTTTGCAGATGTGGGGTGGGAATGGGCAGACCAAGACTCAAAGCTTTCCTAGTCCCTTGGAGAAAAGAAAGCACTGCCTAAGCAGGCTTTTCTTGCTTTGTCGTAAATAATCCTAAAACAGATGGCCAAAAGCTAAATACTAAGTCTGCTGCCATGGAAACCACTATCACAGCAGTCCATTCTAGAGCCCTACCTATAAGATAAATGTTTGTCTTCCTATTGTTCCAATCTGAACCTACTAACTTTCACTCCAAGTCCTACTAGAAGGTATTATACACATACCAGCCTCACAAAAATGTCTGGGAGAGACTAGTTCATACACAGTATCACCTTAAACATAGTCAAAATCCAGCAATGTATAGAGAAAGGGTTTTATATAATTGGCCACGTTCTTTCTGCATTCAAGTTCTGTCTTTATTATATATAAATCCATGTACCTTACCTTAATATTGCAAGCCTGCTCCATCAGTCTTCTGGCATTTTCCTCCGCCCTGTATCTCTTTGGAAGCTGAACTCTGAAAAACTTTAAAGCACCTTCAAAATCAGCCTGCAGAAGATCTTCCTTTGAGGTCTGCAAAATAATCCCAAGAATCATCATTACATTTTAGCCTGCCTTCAGGACAAATATATTGAAAAAAGAATTTCTATTTTCCCGAATGCATCATTGTAGCTAAGATCTAGCTTAGTTCCACAAGTTATTAGGAATAGATTTCTAACCATAAGTCACCATAAATCCTAGGTGCAGTATAAGAATTAATTAATAGGCTAACATATTTAATTTACATAACCTGAAGATCAGAATAGTGGATCCCAGCAAAGCTAACCAAGGTACAGCTCTGGAGGGAAAAAAAAAAAATGCCAGAAAAGAAAAAAATTTTAACTCTGGGTCTAATCTATGACTTTAGCTTGCTGGGTGTTCTAAGGATATTATTAGAAACTTGGCTGAAGACATAGACAATGTAATCAAAGCACATTAAAATTATATAATGAACACCTAATGGGAGAAGGGCCTTTCAACTAATGACAACAGCAGTTCAAGAAAATAAGAAATTGATTCCCCACCTTAAAGAATGCTATGAAAAAGTAAATGAAATGAATCACTTAACTAGCGAACTTATGAAAACCGTTTGCAAAATTTACTTCTTCAAGAAATAACCACTTAAAAATAAATATATGCATGCATAGAAAAGAGATGGAAAGGAAATAAAAGGTTTCTCTGGATAGTGGGGTCACAGGGGTTTTTACCCTTATATTTTGCTGTATTTTCTGCAGTAAAGATTTTGTAATAAGAGGGGTGCCTGGGTGGCTCAGTTGGGTGTCTGCCTTCAGCTTGGGTCATGGTCCCAGGGTCCTGGGATCAGGCCCCACATCAGGCTCCCTGCTCTGCGGGAAGCCTGCTTCTCCCTCTCGTACTCCCCCTGCTTGTGTTCCCTCTCTCACTATGTATCTGTCTGTCAAATAAATAAATAAAATCTTAAAAAAAAAAAAGATTTTGTAATAAGAAAGACAATAAGGGGCGCCTGGCTGGCTCAGTGGGTAGAGTTGGTGACTCTTGATCTTCTTTGGGTTGTATGTCCAAGCCCCACATTGGGTGGGGAGCTGATTTAAAAAAAAAAAAAGAAAAGAAAAAGAAAGGCCAGGGGCGCCTGGGTGGCTCAGTCGTTAAGCGTCTGCCTTCGGCTCGGGTCATGATCCCAGGGTCCTGGGATTGAGCCCCACATCGGGCTCCCTGCTCCGTGGGAAGCCTGCTTCTCCCTCTCCCACTCCCCCTGCTTGTGTTCCCTCTTTCGCTGTGTTTCTGTCAAATAGATAAAATCTAAAAAAAAAAAAAAGAAAGGCCAGAAGTATTTTAATAAACAACTATAAGCAATCTTTGGCAAACACCCTGATACAAATTATAGATTAAGCAGACAGGGTACACAGAAGTAAGCCAAAGAGAAATAAGATGTTTTAAGAGTCAGAAATTATCAAAAACTTCAGTAATAAAATGAAAAAACAAAACAAACCAGGATGGCTAGAAATCATAAACTATGCGCTAGTTCAAAATGTTACTTTATTTAGATTCAAATGTAGAGCTGATTAACCTTAAAGGCTGTCCTGAAAGAGTATAAGAAGTCAGAGAAATTCCTGCTCTTCACAGGGCCGGAATCATCTTCAGCAGCCTGGTCCCCAAGCCATTAGACATGTCATCTCCTAGGTGAGCCATTGCAGTAATCCACTAACCGGTCTCCCTGTTTCCATTTTGTTCCCCACAATCCACTCTCCTTATCATAGCCAGATGATACCCTTTCACATCCTGTGGTTCTTCTGTGTAAAGCCCTCCAGAGCTTCCTACTGTGCTCAGAATGAAATCCAAAATTGTTACCATGGCCCACAAGACCCTTCATGATCTGGAGCCCCTGCCTTCCCCTCCAACCTCTTCTTGAACCACATCTCCCTCCTGTTCTCAAGCTCCAGGCACACTGGCCTTGTTCCTGTTTCTTGTACACACCAAGTTCATTCCTAACTGAAGGCAACTGCCCTTGCTGTTCCTTCTGCCTGGACAGTCTTCTCCCAGATTTTCATAAGGATAGCAACTTTTTGTGATTTAGATTTTTAGCTCAAATGTAAAATCTGAGCGAGGCCTTTCCTGAGCACTTAAATTCTCCCCCACCCCCAGCCCATCAAGTAATTTCCCACCAACGCATTTTCCCATTTTACATCTGTTTCCTCCTAAGGAAAGGGCCTTGTCTGTCTTGTTCATTGCTGTATCCACAGTGACAAGAATAATAACTGGAATATAGGAGGTACTCAATTAAAATTTACTGAATGAATGAATTCTACTTTCATCTCCCTTACCTTTTAAACAGAAACATGTAAAATAAAATAATCTATTAATTCATACAGCAGGCATTTCCACAGGGGTACCAGGTTGCCTCAGCTTTAGATCAGAAAGTAGAGCTAGGCTAATGGTAGCAGTGGAAAAACAAGCCTCGGTACATCTCAGATTGACTTTCTCCCTCGTAGATACTTAGACACGATGGTGATGATAAGTGGTAGAATGTTTAGCATGACAGAGTGCTATCAACTCACCTTAACTTAGTTGGAAAAGACTGTTATGGAAACATCAGCCTAAAAGAGGGCTTCTCTGACCAAAGTATCAACTGTTGAATTGCTGGGAAAGCATCCAGCTGCCAGATATACCAGACACACTACATCCCCACTCTTCCTTTCTCACCTGTGATACTGGCTCTGACGATCAGAGGTGACTGTCGGGAAAACTCAGGACACACTGCTTCTGGAGTTTGTGGGGAAGCAGGATGAGCAGCTATCTTCCCCACCCCAAAGCCTTTGAGGCCACTGCTTCTATTTTCTGGGCAACCAAGCTCTAATTACCTGGTAACAGATGGCCCCAAAATGGTGGTGCAGTTCCTTGCCTGAAGGCAGTAGCATGATTACCTAATACTGCCCAAGGCCTAATTTCAAGTCCAGCCTCTGAGTTGGTGCAAAAGCAGAAAGGTGAGGATTAAAGCTGAGGAATCATACAGCCTGTGACATGTGACCTCTGGTCAGGGAGGGGTGGCCAGGTCAAAGAAATGCAGCAAGAAGCTCCCCACCTGGGTGGGGCTAAAGCCCAGCCGGGGCTGAGTCTCTGGAAGGCAGAATTCAGAGTGCCCCGTGACTGTCCTTTCCAAGACACTGCTTGCGTTATTGATGCTCCAGATCCCATGGCCCACTCAGCTAAGCCCTGTCAGAGAGGCGCTCTAACGATCACAGAGCAGAACGACTCAGGTAGACAGACATGTGGAAACTGCATGGTATTCGGTCCCCTAATCTCAGCTTCTAGGAAGTAAAGACACTGAAACAAGGCTGCAAAGGATGAAATAAATCCATTCTGATCCCAACTCTGGCTAAATTGTGGTGCTGCCTACATCTTTACTGTTCTACTTCAAGAAGGGAGCATCTTCAACGTCAAGTATTTGAGAAGGAAATAAGGTAAGTCCTATGAGTGCATTTTGTGAACCCCAAAACAAATATAAGGGATGACAGGTTGGAAAGTTGTCTCTCTGTTACTCAAATATGCTCAGGTACTGATATTTTAGTAGCTAAAAACAGTACCCTGCTCTCACTGACATTTTTAATTCCGTAAAGCAGGCAGTCTAAGTTGTAAGAACTTATATTCCTGTCATGGACTGAAATAAAGCTAATTTCATTGTGAATTAAAAAAATATATATATATATACATATATATATATGCCAGAAGACAACCCTGGCGGGGGGGGGGGGGGGGGCAGAAACACGCCAATAAGCAAAAAGTATATTAACAAAAAACTTGCTTGACATTGCTCCAGAAGATAATCTGCAGTCCTACTTTGATTCTAAAGGGCTTTTTCCTCCAATTTTCTATCTTTAAGAGACTTCCATAATCATTAAGTATCACCTCCAAATATCTTTTCATGCCATAAGCAGATTATAAATTTACAGGGGTAACTCTCCATTTTCTGATGGCTGTATGTGAGAGGTTTTTCCCTCTACAATTGAGGAATAGATACCTCTTGGTCTGCAAAAATTTGGATACCTCACTAAGAATTTATCAGAAAGTTGTTTGTTTTTAAATACTTTGTAAAAATCATAATTTGTATACATATGTGTGTGTATATACATAGTGGGATCATACATTTTTTTATTGATGACATATTCACTTTCCCCAAAACGGAAAATATTTTTTAAAAGCCTAAGAGGTCTCACTACCCAGAGATAAACATAATTAACATTTTGTTACATTGCTTATAATCATTTTTTCCTATCCCTACACACATATTTAAGAAAACTTGAATCATATTGTACATATCATTTTTAAGATTTTATTTATTTATTTGACAGAGAGACACAGCGAGAGAGAGAACACAAGCAGGGGGAGTGGGAGAGGGAGAAGCAGGCTTCCCACTGAGCAGGGAGCCCGATGCGGGGCTCGATCCCAGGACCCTGGGATCATGACCTGAGTCGAAGGCAGACGCTTAACGACTGAGCCACCCAGACGCCCCTGTACATATCATCTTGTTAAATATATATGCTTCACAACCGTCAAGTATTAATGTAACAGTATTAGTCCAAAATATAAGTAGCAGCGCTTTCTATGAAACTAAAACATGACGGCTTATTAATAAACTGGCTACGGAGATGTAAACTTAATTAACAGTTATAATTAAGTTTACATTTGTATGTATGAATGCTACCTGTCTACCCTGACAATGAAGAGAAGCTTACCACATGATCTTGTGATAAGACTCAAGCCTTAAAAATGCACCCCTAAAAGGCAGACTAACATTTCAAGGACCAAACCAAGTATCCAAAAGAGGAGAGGCCAGCTTCTGGATATCGTTATCCATCTGTGCTCACTACAGCAGAACTCCGTCAGGCTAGAAGAACTGATTTCAGCTGGAAAGGCTGTTCTTCAACTGGGAAATTCTTAGAGTTTTTCTATATTGCCTTCAGAATGATCATGAGGGAAAAGTATCATAATGAAAATGCAATTACTTTCCTGACATTATTTGTTAAGTAATATTAGCCAGAAGGTAACACAGACTAGAGTTAGGGAAATCTGAATAAGCAAAGACATGTTTTCTTTCCTTGCAAAATAGAAAACACTATCAGCTTTTAAATAAGAATAAATGATAACTTTTGAAAATTAGTGGTTTTATTAATACTCATCTTTTGCTCCCCAAACTTGCTGTCAAATCCTTTTAAGTGATGATATGGAACATGTTTATCAATTACACCTCCAAAGGGGTATTACTTCTTTCTTCATTTGAATAGAATTATATAAAAAGATTACCTGGACAATTAAAAACATTTCAACCAGTCCTACTTCTGTTTCCTTTCAAGTAGGTAAAGAGAAATATCCAGAGGGAAAAGGTAAGTAGGATTTTTGTTTGTTTGTTTAAGTAGGATGTTAATTTAGGTATCCTTCCCACTTCCCCCAGTAAAATGAATTAAGCACATTGCCAGGCACACGATAGACACCAACATAAATTTGTTCTATGAATTCATAAAAGCTCCACTTCAAGCACACCCAGTGTTAAAAAGTCACAATTAATAAAATGCAAATTAAAAAGTAGATGTAGGACTTATTTTAATATAAAAATTGACTTTTACATTTTGAAGGGCATCAGAAGTATGCGTGGCAACTTTTATATTTGGGTCTTTAAGTTTTAAGAGTTGTAATCTCTCTTCAATGAGCAATCCTTGCAGCAGTTAAAACAGAAGTAAGAATGGGAGACATACTTGCTCCTCTGGTTTTTCATTTCAATAATCAATCCTCCTTTGGATTCACTGTGCACAGTGCCCACAGTATCAGTATTGAAACTATAGCCAACACTGATACTAATACAGAACGACCTGGTAATAACTTCCCACGCCATATAACAGCTAATAAAATCTAAAGGGAGAAAAGGGAGATTTTGAACAGGAGTAGGATAAAAGTTTTTCCTTTTTCTTCAAATTTCACACACTTACAGAGTATGGACTCTGGCTGTGTGTCACCGCTGATACCATTTTGAGTGTGTTTTTCCCACTGAAAAATTCAGTGCAAGAGTATCACATTTTAAAGTGAGTTTTTTTTTTTTTTAAAAGAGGCAGGGTGGGTGGAAAGGAACAGTTCTAACATTTGGGTGTTAGCTCTAGATGCTTCTATTCTGAACCTCTCACAACTCTTGGATGATCAGTCTTTCTTCCAGGGCCTCCGATAAGCAGCAAATTCTAGATTTGATTATTTTAGGGGATTGTTATTTTTTTTAAATCTAGGTATGGTTCTCTTTCTTACCTTCACTATTTTTACCACAAATGGCTTTTTCTTCCTTTATAGTGTCTAACAGGATTTCTATTCAGTAGAGACAGATCTTTGGAAGTCTGAAATCATTTGGAAGCACAGGCTTTAGGAGAGGGAAACATTACTTAGCTGGTATCTAGGATACCTGTATCTCTTGCTCTGGTATTCTAATTTCACCAAAGAAACGTGTGTTCGGTGAGTCAGCACATAGAATTTATGCCTTAGGGTAATATCTAAAATGAAGTACTTGTACCTGATTTGTTAAAGGGAAATTATTCTTTACTAGGTGTACCTCTGAAGGACTAGAAGCAAAAATTTTAAAGGTAATTTAAAGAAAACTTAAAACAAATTTTTCAAATGTGCTTGGTATTCTAGTAGTTTGATGGTCCCTCTGTGAAACAGGGGACAATGAATAAGGCTCAAAGTCCAAATCTACAACACTGTCTTGGCAAATCTTCATTTATTTGATCGGTCCATCAAGAAAATTAACTTACATGAAAAAAGAAAAACTACTGGAATCTTTAAAGTAAAATAAAGTATTTACATGTGTTTAACCTACATGCATTCATGTTTAAAACCTATCTAAAAACCAAAACTTCAGTGCCTGCCCTTTTCAGTGGTAATGGAAAGATTGCAATACTGCATGTGGCAGGATTCCTCTCAGGACCACCCTGTGCAGATCAGCCATCGATCCCACATCATTAGCCAGTCCAATAACACAAGGCTGAACAACTGTACTTCCTCCTGGTACACATGCTAAATAAACTTTACGCAGTAACTCACTGGATAGCTTATCTCAATTCACAGCCATATTGCTAATTAAAGGGCATGTGATTTCCCAAACTGTAGAGTACCCTAGTTCTATCAATAATCTTTTAAGTACAATACTGTATAACAAAATCAGAGATTGTCAAATGACCCTATAGACAAGTCAGTACATACTTTTCACGTGTAATGCAAATGGCACCATTACCTAGACTCTGAATGTGAGAGCCCAAAACAACCTGAGAAACATACTACCTTGAATACCTAACTGGGCAACCAAGACAACTTCATATGGTTGCGACATACAGATCCACATGACCTCCAGAAGATCTGACGCTTATGAACCCACCTCCTTTGTGGATTTTATTGCTGATAATCTGTTTTAAAACTAGAGGCAGTTTAAATTCAACCCTAATGCAGATTTAAGTATGAGAGACAGTCTCAGTTATCCATTTATGTTTTCCTTCAAAGCACTGAAAGTGTAAAGTGCCAAAGGAAGGCAGCACCAGGTTACTGGAAAGTTAGGAGGGGGAGCCCTGGAGCCACAGAGTTAAGTAGTCTTTAAGAATATGAAAGTATATGAGACCCAAAACGGACTTCTCAAAGAGATGTAGAGAATTTGTTGAAATATATTTTAGCACTTAACAGTGTTAGAGCTCCTGAATAAAATGCTTTTTATTTCACTTAAAAAAAAAACAAAAAAAAAAAACTCCTTTCTAATAGAACATAAACCTTCAGTTTTCTCTTTTATTAAGAAAAATGAGATTCAGGGAAACAGAATTCAAGTCAGCACTGATGACCTCACCTGGGCACCAAAACATATGTATTGAACTCTTTTTATTTCTTTCTTAAATGACAAAGAAATTGTATTTCTCAAAAATACCCCCTCCCCCATAATTGTATGCTGGTCATTGCTTCTAACTTCATCTCACAATGATAAACAGACTTTCTTCAGGGTGAAAAACCCCTCATGTATACAGCTACCTAAAATGTTGTTATGATTAAATAAGGGGGATGATACTTGCATGCAAATACATACATGAAGACTGAATTGATCATTGCAAAGATAATATAAACAGAGATGAACTAGACTGAAGAGAGATACATGAGAGAAAAGTGTTAAATTCAGTCAACATTGTACTTCTGAAAAGATTCAAATATGACAGAACCATAACGAAAGAACAGTCTGGAATGGCATTAAACTCCACTGTATAAAATAGACAAAGCTTAATTATTCTTGTTCAATTACCAAATAATGGTATAGGACTACTGTAGACCAATTACATTATAGAACAGTTGCTAGGTATAGTTCTCAAACCACTAAAAAGAAACCTGCACCAGCGATTGTGGGTATTTAATTTTAACCCTTGGTAGGAAGTATGGAAGGGTGATTTTCCTCTTGTTCAGGAAATCAAAAAACAAGCAAGCTAGACTTCCCAGATTCACAGCACAGACCCAACAGCTTTAAACTGCTTCATAGATACACAATTCGAGCATTCCAGGAGAGAAATTTTCAATTTCCCACCCAAGGATTTTTAGGGGGTAAAATTCCCTATCCAGAAAAAAAAAAAAAAATCAAGTTGGCAATCAAATGGTGAGGTTAGAACGCAAACCACAGTACTCTAGATAGGTAGCAATAACGTCTGTTGTGAAATTTAACCCTTTTGGAGACGTAAATAACAGAATGCCTACATCAAGCGCTTGGGTATTCTGCTTTATTGCTGAGTCTAGGCAGCCAGAAAAACATGTTTTTTTTTTTCCCCCTGCCACAGAGATAATGCCACTAATGTGGCCCTGGGCTTTTAGAAAAGAGCCAGATCTCCTCTAGCCAATTAAGGAGTGGTCTGGAGCAGGCTCAGCCAGAGCCCCAGGGCAGCGGCCACTGAGCACTTCCTGCTTGGTAGTGTGGGGAAGAGGAGAAAAAGGAGACTGCAAGCCTTTTAGGGATACAGGAATTCTCACAGAGGGTGGCAGATTCCTTACAAATGAAGTTCAATGAAAAACAGTCTCACCGCCAGAAGCCGAGGCACAAACAGACGATGCCCCATCCCCAGAAGTTCCAGCACCCGACATGCATACTCATTCACCAGCTTGCTCCTCTCGTCGTGCATGTCCTGGGACTTTTTGACAGGAGGTGTGAGCTTAGCAGCTGGGGCTGGGCAGGGCACCCCTTCTTCCATGAGCAGTAAGTAGGTATCCAGAATGAGAAAGCTGGATCTCTTATCCACAATTTTGAGAACTGCAGTGGGAGGGGAGCCAGGCTTAGGTCTCCCCAGGAGCACGCACAAGCCAGGCTGTGGTGGGAATTGTCAGCTAACGTCTCCACAGGAAGAACATTTTGGCTAAATTATCCACTGTGCAAAAGCCCCAAAGTAGACTGGAAAATGAAATCAAATTTTGATCTAAATAAAAAAATGGCAAAAGCAATCGAATGCAAGAAAATGGCCAAGAGTGATGCAGGAGAGTTCAGATACATGTGTTAAAATGTACCAGCAGCTCAGAAGGGTCTAGCATGTGAGTGTGTGTGTGCGCGCGCGCGTGTGCGTGCGCGCGTGTGTGTGTGCGCGCGTGTGCGTGCGTGCGTGTGTGTGTGCGCGCGTGTGAGCAGACAGCAGCAGCGGTAGCCGGGAAGCCAGGGCAGTTGTGAAGCTGCAAGGAGAAAAGGATGAGCTCATTGCAATCCTTGATTCGTGACAAGGGGCGCTGCGGCCGCCGCCGCCTCTCTCGCTCGGAATCAGTAATGAAGGGGTAGGGGAGGAAGGGGAGGGAAGAGAAGGAGGTAGGTGAATGAGCATGCAGAGTGTCTCGGGGGAGAATGCTGTAATAAGAAGCCAATGGCGAGCCGTTGGACAGATGTGCTTCTCCCTCCCAGTCCACCTTCAATCAGTGTGAGTCTGATGGCTTATGCTGCTGAAGCCGAAAGCCCGAGACAAACGAACTAGCTTCTCTTCACATGGAATGCTCTCAGAAGAACCGGACAGCCGGCCAGCTAAAAGGCTGACCTTTCTTCACTCTTGCTTTCTAATAACGACAACAGATAAAAGTCTGATTTTATGCTGCATATTTAAAGTGGGATGCTCCAATCCTGGTTCGGTGACTGAAAGCTCTACAGAAGAGAGGTTTAGGGCAAAACGATACAGGATAAACAGAGAGCAAAGACCGAGCTTCCAAGAAACGACACACCCTCAAGTTGCAGTGTTTATGCAATAATAATGACTTTTGAAATGCTAGAATGTGAAGTATGTCAGCATTCTGGGAAGCCATAATTAAAAGTAAGATTTCTATAAACATGCAGTATGACAAAACATAAAAACCTACAATATTAATAATGAGCATACATCTAAGGAACCATTGAAGTTGAGATTCTCAGAGCAGTAATAACTTTCTTAAGCCACAGACCCTGATAAACACTCATTTAATAGCTCAAAACATTATTTTGATGCTCTGCTCAAATTAATCCTTCCCTACTAATAATATAACTGAGGATTATCCATGCTTTAAAATTTTACAGTCTTAGTATGTGTCATATTAACTTCCTTGATGTGAATAATCAGTTACAGCCAAATGAAGGCAAAAAGACAAGATCCCCTTTAGGAGCAGTTTCTATACTTTAGCTAACAATTAACTAATCATATTCAGAATCTTGTTCCGGGTTCTGGGGTGAATACCAGGTCAGTTTCTCCATGTAAATTGTAATATGATACAGAGTAAGAGGACTAAGAGAACCACTGCTGGTTCCTTCTGATTCTTAGTTTCCTGCTCTGACAAATAAGAGTTATAGATCTCTGCAAGTAACAAAATAGAAACATCAGCTTATCTCTCTGATCTTAGTTAAAGAAATAGATTAATTACAGAATTGGGGTTAAAGGGAAATATTGCCTGCTTTAACAGAATATTGTTTAGTTCCTTTTTCCAAAACTCAATAAAACATTTTTTTTGTTAAACATTTCGAGTATTAATAAAATCTTTTTTTTTTAAGATTTTATTTATTTATTTGACAGAGAGAGACACAGTGAGAGAGGGAGAAGCAGGCTTCCCATGGAGCAGGGAGCCCAATGCGGGGCTCGATCCCAGGACCCCGGGATCATGACCTGAGCCGAAGGCAGATGCTTAACGACTGAGCCACCCAGGTGCCCTGAGTATTAACAAAATCTCAAATAAGATATTTATATATATTGTTGTCAAGCCCTTATTTCTTCCATAAATTCTTTCTTTCTTTTTTCCCCCCAAAATGATTTTTCTTTCTTTTTTTTAAATATTTTATTTATTTGTCAGAGAGAGAAAGCACAAGCAGGGGGAGCAGCAAGCAGAGGGAGAAGCAGGCTCCCCGCTGAGCAGGGAGCCCGATGTGGGACTCAATCCCAGGACCCTGGGATCATGATCTGAGTTGAAGGCAGACGCTTAACCAACTGAGCCACCCAGGCGTCCCGATTTTTCTTTCTTTCTTTTTTATAGAGAGAGAGAAAGAACGTGTGTGTGCTGGGGGGAGGGGGGGCAGGGAGAGAGAGAATCTTAAGCAGGCCCCATGCCCAGCGCTGGCCCACCGCAGGGCTCTATCTCACGACCCTGAGATTAGGACCTGAGTCAAAATCAAGAGTTGGACGCTTCACCAACCGAGCCACCTAAGTGCCCCTCCAAAAATGATTTCTTAAAAAACTAGAGATTTTAATGTAAAATGATCAAAACCATTAGAATATGACATATATATATATTCAGATCCCTAAGGTTCTGGAGGAAATGTCTGATGGGCTACCCAGGGTGGGGCTTCTTCAGCTCGAAGGGGGAGACTGTAAGGCTGAGGGCAGAGGTTCTGGGCCTTTCATAGCCTACCCCTACACACACACACACACACACACACACACACACACACACCCTCACCCTCAGGGAACAGCTCCTTTTTTATCTTGTTTACATACTGGAGTTACAGGAGATTCTGTTTGAAAAGACTATGCGACTGCTGTGTAAGTGTGAAAAGCACTGTCATGGAAGCTTCTCGTTTAAGAACAAGGGGACAAAAAAAAAAGAACAAGGGGACATTTTTACTTGCAAAGGAAGGGAGAATTCAGTGACTCCTTTGCTTATAGGACTTTTTTTTGGATTGATATATTTTTTAAAAGCTAGGGGAAATGTTCCATGCAACTGACTTGGTTTCAAAGAACACTGGCCGAAGCATTTATTTTTCCTTATATAAACCAGAAACAAAGAATTTCTTGCCCAAACGGATTCTGGTAAGAAGTCAAAATTAATCAAAAGACTTCGGAACTATGGTTTGGCTCTGATGCTCACAAAAGAAGTTCTATTAAATGTAATAGCCAAAGTATGATATTTTAATGAGCAAACTGAGTTACACTTAAAACAATTACAAACAAGTGGTCCTGTATTTCAGTTTTCCTCATCTCTCCATCATCCTGCCCCTCAAAAATGCATTATCCTTGAGGAAGTGAAGGTAAGGTTCAGGCTGGGCTCTGAGTGGCCCCTCCTGGGAGAGCAGCAGTGGTTTTATGGGGAGATGGCATGAGTCCAGAGCATACCTTCCCCAACCAGCCTGAGGAACTGGGGCCATACCAGATACCTGCAGAAGGCATGGGGTTTGGAGCAGTGAGCAGCCTGAGGAAGAACAGGAGGAAGGGGGAAGTGGGAGGAGGCCCCTGAACCAAGATGCTGAACCAGAGAAGGCAGAGCCAGCACCGTGGGGGAAGGAGAAGATGTAGCTGCTGACACGCAGAAGTGGATCCAGGTTCTCGGGCTTCACAGGCCAGACCCGCAGTTAAGAGTGAGGATGAAGATGGAAAGGGAACAACAGCATAGTGCAACTACAGCTCTGTTCCCATGGACCCAGAACATGATGAGCTGGTGAAAAGGGCAAAGGCTGAAGGTCCCTCTGGGCCCAGAAGGCATCCCCTGCCTGGAAATGACCACACTGAGAGGGGTCTCACCTCCCTGCACTCCAGGCTAGAACCCGCAGAGGAATGAACACATCCCAGGTTGTAATGTCCATCCCCATCCTCTCATCTTCCTTCCTACAAGGTGAACCAGACTTCTTAGAAACCTACTGATTCAGTTCTGCATATATGGGGATATCAGCCCAATCCCAACCCGTCTGGGCAGGTATCACCCTATGGAGAATAAAGCACCCTCTATAAGCAGCCCTCCATCCCCAGGATCATCCTTGTTTTCAACATTTCCATAATTTTTCAGGCTGTCCTTTGAGAATAAGCTGTTGATAAGTATCAGGTAAAACAACTCTTCTAGAACATCACTTGGTGAAATGGAAGAATGGATTCCAGGCATTTTTGAAGCCATACAAGAGTGAGTCATCTCAGTGAGCATTTTCTCTTCTTCCTCCCCAACTCTCCAAGTAATTTATTTATTGCTGATGAGATTCAGTACAGTACACTTCTGAGAAATAAATTTTTGAGTTATAAAGTAGTCCAAAGATGAAACTAATGGTAGAAAAAAACTTCTAAATTAACCAGTTAAAAATACATGATTTCTCAAATTTCCTTACACTAACTAGTATGAAGACTTTTTAAAAACAATCTGTAAGGAAGTTCAACAGCAAGTTGAAGCTAATATGGGAAATTTGGATGAATCATGCAATGAGGCAGAGTGAGAGAAAAGCGAAGAGGACCAGGCAATGGTCCCTAAGCCATGGTCTAAAAAATAGAAGGCTCTCTCTCTGGAGTGCTGGAATCAGGTGGATGGTGGGGCAGAGCCTCGTGCTTGAGTGCTCTCCCTGAGCCACTCCACTGTGTCATAATTGCTGGGCATGTGCAGGACATAAATAGACTCCCACTGTAAAATGAAAAGCATATTCGACTTAATTTTATGGAATTGTAATTAAGAACACTGAGTGCAAAGAAACATGCTAAGTAGTTACTTCAGGGGTTACGAAGGTGAAAAAGGAAACATTTTCTAATCTGCAAGAGCTTAAACTCAGAGAGGCATTCAAACAAAGATAAAGCAGGATGTGGACACCATAAAAGGAGGAACAACACTGTGTAATGATCTAGTCACATATTTGGTATTCACAATGGATGCAGACAAAAGTAGGCTCCTACTAGTGGGACTGACCTGGACCTAAACCCAAGAGTAAGGAGAATTAAACATATCTCTAGGAGCAAAATAGGGCATTGTTTATTATACTATCATTTAGTCATATTTACTTGTATGACATAGGTAAATTACTTAATATTCTTTGAGTCTCTGTAAAATGCTAATGTCACATATCTAGCCAAGTTGCTCTAAAAACTTAGTAAGTTAATGCATATAAAGTGCCTAGAACAGGGTGGGTGCTAGTCTGTCCAGGAAGTCCTACAGAAGAGGAGAGCAAGTATAAAATGCATTGTGTTCACCTGGTTTAGGGTTAGAAAGACAAAAAGGACTCTGAACGTATTATTAAAAAGAGAATTAGCCAAATACCGATAAAAGACATTCCTATGAGACCAACTGCCTCTTCAGTTCTAACCTTAAAGATTTAAACACTTAGTAATAAGTAGGAAAGGACCTATACTCTTCTCAACTTGGAAAGGTAAAAGGGCAAAAACTGAATTCTCTAGTTATTTCTTTTTTGTAGGATAGACAACTTTTTATTTTTTTGATTTTTTAAAAGATTTTATTTATTTATTTGAGAGAGAGTGAGAACACGAGACAGAACACGAGCAGGGGGAAGGGCAGAGGGAGATGGAGAAGCAGGGTCCCTGCTGAGCAGGGAGCCTGACTTGGGGCTCCATCATGACCAGAGCCCAAGGCAGATACTTAACCCACTGAGCCACCAAGATGCCCCTGGATAGACAACTTTCTGAAAGATGAACTCTCAATAATTTGGCAAGTTCCTAAGATCCAACAAATAGGTCAAATAAAGATGACACAGTAAGTACTATTGGTATACATGTAAAATCCTGCACAGCACATGTTCTGCCATTCAAGATCGAGCTCTGCTACATGCTTCTGGAAGTAGAAAGATACACCAGATGCTGCTTCTAACTTTATGTATTATTCACGCTACTTGAAGAAAAGGCTAAAATGAAATGTAATGAGACTGAGCATATAGGCTGTATCACAGGGAAATGAGTCTCATTATTTTGTAGCTGGAATTCATACCCTGAAGAATTGGGAGTACAAAATAAAATCCGTAATTAACTGACATCATGGTGGGTAGTTCAGGTAACAAGTTTATAGGAATTCAAAGGGGAAAAAAAGATTCCTGTAAAGTATTATAGATTTACCTAGTGTTTAAGAATGGTCTGACCTCTCATAAGACTTAAGGCATAACCACGTTAAAGGAATTTTGTTTTTTTTTTTAATAGAAGAAAGAACTTTCTCCCACCAACAGTAATTTACTAACATGCTGAATAGTTACTGTAGCAATTCTTGTGGTCAGATTCTAGCTTAATGCCTTTATTAGTGCAAGAACTTTTACAGTCTCTTTAAGAGTTGATCATTTTGCCTCAACTTCCTTATCTTTATTGACAATTATCTCAAAAGGCTGCTTATTTTATTATTGGACATTTATCTGTTTAGAAAGTACTACTTGCAGTAAGCCAGAAATGTGAAATTTCTAGTCACTGGGTTGGGGAATATATTTTATAACAACAATATAATGATATATTTTATAACAACAATATATAGAATTAAGTTTACTTTCTTTATGTAACATTAATTAAAATATTTGAAGGCAGTCTTAATTTCCTTTTCTCCGAGCTCACCATCCCTGCTAACTGGACCTCCTATAACCTGGTTTCTGGACCATTCTAAAGTGTTAGCCATCCTACCACCTGGGCAGAACACACTTTTTTGGCCAATGTCCCTCAGTAAAGCACTGCTCACACTAAGAAGGATATTCTGGATATGACAGCAGAATCATAAAATAATGTGGTGTTGTTAGACCCTAGAAAGCATCAGAGTCTAACATGTTTATCCTACTGGTGATAAGACTGAGACAGCGGATAAGTGACTGGTTTAGGATCATAAAACTTACTCTCAGCAGAGCCAGGAAGCCGAGATCCCAGAGTCCAGTTGCTTGGCAGGGAACCTTGCATTTCCTGCAGTGTTGTTGTCTTTCAATTAATGTAGCCGATTACAAAAACAAGCAAACAAACAAACAAACAACTATCTTATTAGGAAAACTGTGCTTCACCATTTTATTTCACATGGAATTGACCCGGAGCCTTTGCCTGCTCTCTGCTATGAAAGAATCTAAGATTCATAGATTTGAGTTGAGAGGGGCATCCAAAAGCCTGCCTTGAGAATAATCACTTCTGAACACACACTTACCATAATAAAGGACATCTGCCTTCTCAGTTTTTAAGCGAGGAGCACTCTCTTCTTCAATCACACAGTTAGAGAGGCTACATCCCTGGCAGCTCAGCCACAGTGTCCACTTAAGAGCAGCTTTCTTGAAGCCATGTTAGTGATGCAGCCTTGAAAATGGAATGCTGTCTCAGTTCATTCATCCCATTCCCTGGGCAGTTTGTTTAAGGCTCACATTTATTTTCAAGGTAAGCAGAAGCATAAATAAATGTTAGCAGGGGCCTGTTTTTTATGTTAAATTGATCAGATTAAAATAATGATCTATAGAATCCAGACTGTTTCTTGATTCTCTCATGCTGGATCAGCATTTTACTTTTTATTTTTACAAGTGTGTATGAGTGTATGGGTGTACTGTTTGTCATGGCTGTTAAAAATAATGAGGTGCTTTATTCATCTTGGTAAGTTGTGAATTGCCTCTACCTTCTTCCCATGGTCCACCTCCAGTTCTCTATTCAATTTGCTAACTCTGGCATCTTCATATTAGATAGAATGCTAAGTGTAGTTTAATAGCTGTCACTGTGAAAAATAATATTTTCAGTGGAGTAGTTATATGGGTCAGCCCATGTATTAGCAAGTGAATTTGTTTCCATAAAATGAATATGTCAGATGGGGACAGTCAGGGCTTTTTTGCATAGACAAGTCCATGTTCTGGAATAACGATGGTAATAGGTAGTCTGGCTGTATTATTTCCTTGCCCCTGCCTCCGGCCTCACAGCTTCAGATTGATTCAGTAGAATTTCAGAGGTAGCAAGATGGTGAGAATGGAGGTGATTTTTCGTCTACTTTCACTGGAGGTGATCTGCTCCCTCTTCACCTCCCGTGGAAGTTCGGTTCCTGCAGATACTCAGTATGGCCACAGGCTGACTTCTGTGACCGTAGTAGAACAGATACACAGGGGTCTTCCCTGCGTGGTGGGCTCCTTTACCTATCTCAGACTCCTATTTGCTCCATGCAGGGCCTAGCAAAGTGACTTATACATCACAAAGTCTGGTAGATATGTGAGTAACTAATAGTATGAATGATACAGTTATTGTTTACTCAGGATCGATAAAGGCTATGAACTATGCAAGCCCTTAGAGTCTGCATTACTGCATTTAATCCTAACAACCAATTATGACCTTTTCACATTGGAGGCACCTGAGCTTAGAACAGTGAAGGGACTTGCCCAAGATCATGTTGCTAGTAAGTGGTAACTGCAACTATAGTTTTTGGATAACTACCAAATGTTTAAAATCTTTATTTTTTTAAAGATTTTATTTACTTATTCATGAGAGACAAAGAGAGAGAGAGAAGCAGAAGCAGACAGAGAAGCAGGGCTCCCCACGGAGCCCCCAAATGTTTAAAATCTAACTTGAGTTATTAAACAGTGAAGGAAGTAGACTTAAACAGGCTGGATCCTAGAGGCTTATCAAATTAGTCCAGTGCAAACAACAGGATTTACACAGTCATGTCACTATGAATATACTGAGGGACTAGTGTTTCTTGGGTTCTAAAAGAAATGATGGAAACAAAAACAGAGTAAAAACTTACGCTCAAAGAGCATCACCTGTACCCTGGTGATCCTATCCATACTCTTCTTGTTAATCACTACTGAACAACACAGCCACAGGATCAGCCCTCTCTCCAGAGCCGCCAACCTGTATATCTATCTCCTTACAGGATATATGCAGCCTCACATGTAACTTGATCTCAGCGTCCAAAGTCACCATTTCTTCTCCAGCACAGATCCTCCTCTGACATTTTCTATCCTGGCTAATGGGTTCCCCATCTGCCCAATTATACAGTAGACACCCAGGTGTCATCCCAGAGTCCTCCTTTTACTTCCCTCTACCTCTAACCCATCATTCAAGTCTAGTAGATTCAACCTCCTCACCATCTCTCAAAACTATCCCCTCTTCTCCACTCCCAACTCTTCTGCTTTGAGATCAGCCCTAGGTATGACATGCTGGGGTCTCCACTATCTACAATACTGAAGGTACTTGGAGTTCCCTGCATATACCTGGTAACTCCATGTCTCCTTTTCTTGAACTGTGCTTCCCCTCTAATTCACTTACCTTTTCTTAATCTGTCAAAATTCAATTCTGATATTACCTCCTGCAGGAACCACCCTTCAATCCCACATTGGGACACCTGGCCCGCTGTTTGCTCCCCATGTTTCCACCTGTGCTGTCTCCTGCACAGCACTTGCAGGCTTATACTTTAATGAGTTCCATGGAAATCAATGGTTAGGGTCCCTCTCCCCTGCTAAGGCACTTAGAGATAGGTATCATGTACCATTCTTCTTCTTGTCCTAAAAACTGAGCAGAGGCAGTTACATAATGGCTACCCCATAATTGTTTCTCGAAATGGTTCAGCATTCAAAATGGATAAAATATGTGTAGGAGAATGAAAGATAAGCATTTCTCTGATTAGAGATATTGGTGCTTTAATATTTCTGAGCCTTTTAAGATGCTCTTCCCTCTTTCTGGAATGTTTTTCCTCCATCATTTTTTCCTTTAAAAATTTTAACAATCCTTCAAAATGTTGTTACTGAAAGAAGAAAAACTGAGATGTCAGACCTGTATTTATTTTTTTTAAGGATTTATTTATTTATTTATTTGACAGAGAGAGACACAGTGAGAGAGGGAACATAGGCAGGGGGAGTGAGATAGGGAGAAGCAGGCCTCCTGCCGAGCAGGGAGCCAAATGTGGGGCTCGATCCCAGGACCCTGGATCATGACCTGAGCCGAAGGCAGACGCTCAACGACTGAGCCACCCAGGCACCCCTGACAGACCTGTATTTAAAACCAACATTTGATGTCCAGTAACTGTGTGACTTGAGGAAAGCTAACCTCTTCGAGTCTCATTTTTCATTAAGGAAATAAGGTTTAAAACAGTAATCTTATGAAGTTGCTAACATTATTCATTACTGTGATATTTCTAGGTTGGTAAACCAGGATGATAGTACAGGTAATAACTGATAGGGAAAGCACTGCGGCCAGGAAAGGACGCAGGATGCATGGAGTTAGCAAGAAATATGTGGCAGTCTTTTGGGGATGTTCCACAGGCCATGGGAAAGATGAATATGGAACCAAGGGATGGGTTTAGAAATCACTGGTGAAATATGGGAATGAATGAGGTAAATGAGGGAAAATATGAAAGCCATGAAGAGATGTTCTCATATTATGTCATGATATTCTTCTCAATTATGCCAGGTGTGATTTAATAACTAGTTATATTTTATTAGGGAAATAATTGACCCCACCAGACAGAATGCTCCTTAAGGGAACATTTTGCATTTGCTTCACTCACCAACTTGTTCCTAGCACCCAGTAGAGTGACTACATATACAAAGAGTTCAGGAAATAATTACTGAGTTGATGAATGATTGAATCTCATATAATATTTCCTGATGGAACTTCAAGTCATTTGCTTGAAATCTGGTGACTTAAATAATTAGTAACATGAGAATACAAATTCCTAATAAAAATGTGCTGAGGTGGAGGTAAGAATAAAAATCTGACAAGTGCCTGTTGTGGGCCAGACACCGGGCCATCCACCTCCATGCATGGTCTTACTCCATTCCTATAATATGTGGTAATGAGATCATCGCTAAAAGAAATGATTTGTTCATGTTTTGCAAGTCAGTATTTTTTAAGTTTTTATTTTAAGTAATCTCTACACCCAACGTGGGGCTCAAACTCACAATCCTGAGATCAAGAGTTGCCTGCTCTTCTGACAGAGCCAGCCAAGTGCCCCCTCGCAAAATCCATCTGCCGATTTCTACAACATCCTTGATTCCTTCATTTCCCACTTTCCCTAAGCCTTCCAAGTCCAATTGATCTAGAAGTCCTATCAGCTCTCTCTACAAAATTATCTGAATCTGTCTTCTTTTTCTATCTTCACTGTCACCACCTTAGTCCAAGCTATGATCACGTCCTGACTCGGCCTTCTGAAATAACGTCTGACTTGTCTCCATTCTCGCTTCTTTTTCAATTCACATTCCACACACCAGAATCCTTCAATCCAAATGTCTTAAAACCATAAATCAGATACAATTTCTCCTTGCTTAAAACTTATACTGCCTTCCCCTTAAACCCAAATGCCAACATTTTGCTACTGTTTATATGTCTCTACTGCTCTGGCCCCTGCCTAGCTCCCTGACCACACCTCCTTCCTGTCTACATCTCACTCACTGTGCCCCACTCACACTGGCCCCCTCTGTTTTGAACACACAAACCTCTCCTGCCTTAGGGCCTTTGTACTTGCTGCTGCCTCTGGTCGTCATATGGTTGGGTCCACTACGTCATTCAACTCAAATGTTACTTTGCTCACAGAGGCCTTCTCTTACCATCTTATCTAATGGAGAGCAGTAACACACTGAATTCTCTTGTATTCTTTCTTTCACAACATTCATCACTACTTGAAACTGTTTACTTCTTTTCATGTATGATCTCTTTCTCCAACTAGAAAATGTTAGGGCAAGGCTCATGCGGGAGAGGAGGGAGAGTTTTAAATAATCTTTACTGAAGTTAGTAGAGAAAAACATAAATGTAAAATAAGATTCTGGTTTCAGCTTCTTTTTTTCATTCATTCATCTTTACTTTAAAGGATTATTATTTTACAGGGCCTTCTGAATCTCTCTTTTCTTTAGCAACCGGGAGTCAACTAAAATGACCCCTTGACATTTATAGATTCAATATTTATGGTTTCAGCTCTCCCTGAGGGACCCCACAAGGCCATAACACAGCAACTTGTGGGTTTACTGAGGAATGAATTTAGTTACTTCTGTGTAGCAGATGGTAAGTAAGCTTACCTTATAGTCTTTGTTCTTCACAGTTATTCTATGTTCTTATGACAAGGCAGTTATTTTATCTCAATTTTATAAAAAACGACACTGAATAAAAATATCATAGTGGCATTAAAAAATTTAAAAGCATTGTAGAATATATCTTTCATGAGTGTCAGGTTGTTTTTATCCCCCTGAACCTATGTCTATACACATCTTTGTACAAAAGGTCTACCTGGTTAACTGTAGTAATGCCAGGATTAATACCAAATGTTAGGCTTCCAAAAAAGGCTACTATGAATCTATAACCATCATAAAGACTAGCCACCTAAAACTGCAGAAACCATTTTAGACATGCAAGTAGCTGAGTCATTGTGGTTTTTGGTAGAGAGAGGTTTCTATATTTAAAAACAATGATATAATATTGGTTTTTAAAATGTCCTGCAAACTTTGGATAATATATGCTATAAAACTGTCAACTACTTTGGGAAGGAGAAGGAAATTAACAACACAAAATAAGCAGAAACACCCCTTAGACCAAATGGGAATAGAGAGGACTAAATGAGCTCAGCGGCAAAAGGTGAAGAGGAAATACTCAATTCTCTATGTATACACCATAAGCCCAGAGTTGTGCCTGGTGCTAGTGGAATATAAAACTAATGCGTAATGTGGTCTCTATCCTCAGTGGCATTATAGACTTGGAGCAGAAACAAGGCCCATGACTGGGACATTAGGGAATCCCCATGACTGTGCAATAATATGCCTAATAGGTACATCTGAGGCCAGATTATGATGAAAATGGAATGCCAGATGATGACAATAGACAGGTGAATAATACAATGAAAACAAATCTTTAGAAAGATTAATCCGGTAGCAGAGGGCAAGGGAGTATAAGAGAGGAAGAGACTGAAAGTAGACAAGTCATAAAGCTCTTGCAGTGAGCCAAATGTGAGAGGAAGAAAGCCTGGACCGGTGTGGTTGCCATGGCCACGGAGCAATGCTTAAATCTGAGAAGCATCATAAAGGAAAAATAGCTCTTCATTATATTCGTGGAACTTTCCAAGTACATGTGGCTTGTTATGTCTTCTTTTATATAACTCATTGATACAAAATTGCCAGAGATAATATTCTTTACCAATTCAGGGAAAGGCACACCACGGAGGAAGTGAAATGCCCCTGTCATATGAATCCTCCCTCAAAGTTGTTGATTTTGAGGCACTAAATGTGGCTAAAAGATCAACTGGTTTGGTCACTTTCTCTGAGAGTCTAATTATTATTATTTTTTAAAGATTTTATTTATTTGACAGAGACACAGCAAGAGAGGGAACACAAGCAGGGTGAGCGGGAGAGGGAGAAGCAGGCTTCCCGCGGAGCAAGGAGCCTGATGCGGGGCTCCATCCCAGGACCCTGGGATCATGACCTGAGCCGAAGACAGACGCTTAACGACTGAGCCACCCAGGCGCCATGAGAGTCTAATTACTAATGGAGTTCAAACCCTAATGCTTTAGGCGGAACCAAGCAGAAGCTTACCTGATAGCACTACTCAATCATCTAGGGACACACTGGTTATCACTAAATGAGCAGTAAGTAAGAATATGTGAAGTCTAATAAGCTGCCTTCCCTACAAAAAGCATTTTATATGCAGCTCCTTTCCTTCAAATTAAAGAGAGGACAGGACTGGGAAGTTGTAAAGAGAACAAGAAAGAGAAATAAAGGAGAGAATAGCAATGAGAATAGCAATGACTTAGCATTTATCATCAAGCACATCTAATCGTTCCCATGTCTCTCTGATGGCACCTGGGAAACGCTGCTCAGCGTCCCCGTACCCTGCCCTTTCCATCCCTGATGTCACAGCCTTGGTTCAAAAGGCCTTCATGATTTCTCCCCTGGTCTACCCTAATAGTTTAACCACTCTCCATATTTATTACCAGTCTCTCCACATTTCCCTTTACTTCTCACTGTCTCCAAAATTTTCTTCCTAAAACACCACATCTAATTACATAACTATTTGAAGGTAGCCTCTGGCCCACAGGTTAAAAGGTTAGCACACAACCCTAACAATAAGACACCCTTCAGACAATCTAGACCTCTCCTGCCTTTCCAATACATCTGTCACCTTGACACCTTAAGCCCAATGTTCTCATGAAGCTTCTTCCCCAACATGCTGTATTTTATGATATTTCTGGTTCTCACATATGCTGTTCTCATTGCCCAAAATATCATTCCTTGTCTTCCCTTGTTAATTATTTTTAGTTTTATTTATTTAAGTAATCTATACACCCAATGTGGAGCTTGAACTCATGACCCCAAGATCAAGAGTCAGATGCTCTTCCAACTGAGCCAGCCAGGTGCCCCTCCTTGCTAGTTAAGACTCAAATGTCACTTTCTCTTTCAAGTCATCCTTATCATTACCTCCCTCCTCTGCCTTTGTATCCTGTCCTGTTTCTTCATGACCACACAGTAACAATCATTCTGTGGCAATCATCTGTATATCTGTCTATTTTCCCTACTTATCTGTGAAGCCCTTGACTTAACTACAACATATTCATCTTGGCATGTCCACTACCCAACAGCTCCTGGTCACTGTGGTCACAGATTATTTAAATAAATATTGAGTAAATAAATGAATAACAGATGCTCAAATGAAGAAGTGAGTTATAAACAGAATTAGAATAGGAGCTTAATTTTTATTTTATTTTATTTTTTAAAGATTTTATTTATTCATTTGAGACACAGAGATACAGACAGAGAGAGAGAGCGAGCATGAGCAGGGGGAGGGGCAGAGGGAGAGGGAGAAGCAGGTTCCCTGCCGAGCCAGGAGCCCAATGTGGGGCTGGATCCCAGGACTCTGGGATCATGACCTGAGCCGAAGGCAGACGCTTCACTAACTGAGCCACCCAGGTGCTCCAGGAGCTTAATTTTTAAAAAGACATGTATTACACTAGGGGATGGTAAGTGTCTATTTTATTTAATGTCTAAATGAGTAAGAAGAAAGGTCAAAATGAAAGTAAGTGCAATATTTATGGATTTCTAAAAGAAAAGATGGAAAACTCTAATACATAGTAAAACAGTGTAAAAGCCATAAGAAAATAAATAAAACTCAAATTATTTAGCAATATGCTATCACTTGGTAGTTCCTTCAGAAACAAACAAATTTGTAAAGAGGACAAGAAAGGGAGAAATAAAGGAGAGAATAGCAATGAGAATAGCAATGACTTAGCATTTATCATCAAGCACATCTAATCGTTCCCATGTGTCTCTGACAGAGGCTCTCATGAGACAGGCTAGCTCTCTGGAGGTGGATCAGTGGACAAATGGACACTTTGCAGGACAGACACAAATGCAAGTCCAGAAGTCACTGTTTTAGTTTGGACTTTAGTGTGTAAAATATATGGGGGAGGGGAGTGTTAAATTAAAAAATATTTTCCATTTCATATGGAAACAAAGTATGTGTGTTGAAGGAAGTAGTAACTTACTTAGCTGTAAGTAATCAGTACTGCAAAATCCAATCATTAAAGTTCTCAAACAAAGGTCTCTAAACAATGTTATCATGCGCCCAAACTCATATTAACATAAAATACACCTTTAAGAAAACATCTGATTGGCAAGTTTATTTGCCCAAGAGGGCAGATACTCAGAATTTACTAATAACAGGATTGAAAGCACATTCAAGAAAATGACACAGAAATCACTTGTGGCAGATGGAAGACACTCCCATATGTCCCCCTATAAGCTATTACATTTAGATAAGAGAAAAACTACAAGTAAATGGGTAAGATGTTTGAAATGAAATTAGCCAGGCTAGATAAATTAACCAAAGAATTACATTCCAGTTTCCATTTGTTTCACATTTACATATGGTTTTTATTTCTTTCTTTCCTATGAATGAAAGTTGAGAAATCTAGCCAAACTTCAAGAACTAAAAGTCTAATATGTAAGTATTTCACTGTATGCAAGACAATGGGGCCTGAGAGCAGGTGTCACCACGATAAGGCTTACGGCCTCACATAATAGCAGAGAAGTAGTATAGGTTTAGGGTCAGCACTTGAATAATCATGCTCAAAAGCTCCTGCAGGACCCGAATGGTCATGTGCTTAAAAGAGGCATTATTCCTTTAGCTCATTAAATACCAATGTCAGCTTGCTGTCTTTGCTCTGAAATGAGAACACATTATTTTCCAAGAGGAATGCACCAACTTCAACTGTGCTCAGCAGGAATTTCTTTGATTTCTTCTGTTTACCCTAAAATTGCCTAAACCTAGCATAAAATACCAAGTCATGATAACTACAATTTATATGTATATGTATTTATATATATATTTACTGAAATTACTTATTTTATTAAAGTGGTAGCCGAGTGAAAAACTAACAATCTAAAAGACTTAATTTTCTGTTTTACAATCACCTGTTAACAGTATATTTTGAAATACTGCGGTATATTCTATACAAAAAGGAAAGGGGAGGCGGAGGAGAAGAAGAAAAACTTTCCAAGAGCCTATTTAAATATCACCAAGAACAAAATGGGTCCTATTTGAAATACACCACCTGCCATTATTTTATAATTAAGGAGGAGGCATTTATAATTTAATAATTAAGAATAGGTTTTTTTTTTAAAAAAAGAATAGATTGACTGGTGGCTTCCTTTCCAAGGCTGATCATTTAAAATGGAGCTGGCTCAACCACACAAGAACTTGCAGAACATGTGAAAGCTGAGTTGTAGACAAGCACCCACTTTACTCCCCACTCCCTTGCTGCCCCCAACTGCCCCTCCCCCTTCTATCTCCAGGCTGCCCTTCTTTACACTTATTTTCATTTGCTCCCCTCACAGTCCTGTCTATTCTTGGCTTTGTACTCAGGTTCTTAAAACTCATCCCAGGCCAGCCTTACTTGATGGCTCGTGCCCGTCTTGGTGACCTCCTTCAGTTCATCTGCTCAACTCTCAGCCTTTATGGTGTATTACCATCTTGTGTAGATGGTCCACTACCAGTCCCACACCTGCTGGGATCAGCCTCTCCCACTTCCTGCCACAACAGGGAGAGATCTCAGACTGGTGATGTAAAAGAAAGCAAAGAGATCTGAGATAAGGTACATATAATAAATTGATGAAGAAAGCTAAAGACAAAGGATAATAGAGTAAAAGTAGTCAAGTCTATAATTTTTCAAATAAAAGAGAAAAAATAACAAAGATGCAAAGATGTTCACTCACCTCTCAATTTATCAACAGAATGGTGGAACTAATTTCAAACTGAGGATTAACAGATTTGAATGTGTATTGTAATTGTGTTTGATATCTCATGTATCAGCAATAAACTTAAATAAATTTAATGACTTCACTGAAGTCATTCAGTTGAACTGACTCAAGAAGAGCTAGCAATGTATTTAGATGCCTTATCTGGCATTCCCTCACACCCCACTCCAATATACTATACCCTCAAAAAGCCTAATCTCTCCTATGATGCAAAGGGCCACCCATGCAGAGTTGCAAGCTGACCCAGGGGACAGTAACAAATGAACAAATTAGTTTCAAAGAGCTTCCCTTAAATTCTTTAAATGGCATTTAAGTAAAATAAAGCAGATATTTAAAAGCACTTACTTTAACATGTAAGCTATAATGCGACAGTATTTCCTGAGAGTTATTTCTATTTAGGACTGTAACACAGGAAGGTAAGTGATGACCAGAGATTAGATGTGAGCTGGACATGAAAAAACATGTAGGTTTAGAAAGACTGGAAGGCTATTCACAGACAGAAAGCAGACAAGCCCCAGGTGTGCCTGGCTAAACTTGAGTCCACTTCCAGTTTAGCCGGAGTAGAGATAATGCGATGAAGTTAGAACCATCCATGTGAATATAGTATGGACAGTTTACAGGAAAAACTAGGGTATCTGAATTCTATTCCAATCTTTAGGAGTTAGGAAAGTTCTATTAAGTACAGGAGAAAAGGGATGGAAACAGTGTCTGAAGCTGTACTTAACACTGGTAATTCTGAGGGAAATTTCTCTCCATGCATGATTATTTAAAATGAAAAAAATTTTAAATTTGGGACATAGGACTTTTGTACTCAGAAGAAAGGAGTTTTGGCATACATAATTGACGTGAAAAGATCTGCATTTACTATATAAACAATTAACAATTTAATCTAAAGAAGCAAGGATTAGTGTGGTTTCTTTCTCTCCGATATAAAACATGAAAACAAACCATAGATCATTAGGGAAAAATCAAAACTACTTCAAATATTGCTTTAGATGAAGTGCAATCTACTTAAATACAACAACTAGAAAACGGATGAGGTTAATCCTTTGGCCTTTTGCGACTCTGTGCATCAATCCTGGAATTAGGGATGCTTGCTGAACATGCAGAAATGCACTTGCCACTCTGGCAGATAAAAAGAAAGCTTCAGACTGTCTTTAAGAAATAGTCTAATGGGGGGCGCCTGGGTGGCTCAGTCATTGGGCATCTGCCTTCGGTGCGGGTCGTGATCCCAGGGTTCTGGGATTGGGCCCCACATCGGGCTCCCTGCTCGGCGGGAGGCCCGCTTCTCCCTCTTCCACTTGAGTCCACTTCCAGTTTAGCCGGAGTAGAGATATGCGATGAAGTTAGAACCCCTGCTTGTGTTCCCTCTCTCACTGTCTCTCTCTCTGTCCAAAAATAAATAAAATCTTAAAAAAAAAAAAAATCTTCTTTCTTAAAAAAAAAAAAAAAGAAATAGTCTAATGGGAGAATGCAGGACATCCATATATGAAACATCTAAATAAAATGAAACACGGTATGTTAGTGACAAAGTGAATGATACATTTTGGAATTGCAGCAGAGGTTCATTTCAGGCAGAAAGCTCAGGAACCATCCTTTAAAGGGCGGAGGGTGTGAGCCAGAACATAAGGGCTAGGGGAAGCCTGTATAAACAAAGAAAAGGAGGAATGATATATAAAATTAAGATGCAGGATATAGGACTAGAGTTTAGCTCAAAGATTTTGATGGGAGAATGAAAAAATAAAGATAGTATAATCATCACGAACATGATGTACAGATATGCAGATCATTGTCTCTGTAAATAACACCCCCTTGAAGTTGTGCTGTATGTAAGCTGCCTTATCCACATAGAAATAATGACAGTAAAAAAGAAATATCAAAGGCCACAGAAGATTTTATATAAGGTGGCTGAAAAAATAAAATTGGAACTGGAGCTAGGACAAAATTTAGGATTTATTTTCTTTGGAAAGTGAATGTACACAATGCAAAAATGCACAAGGCCCAAAGACTTATCTATAGCTAAAACCTGAGGAAGAAGAGGAACCCACCAAAGGTATGGGTAGAGAAGCAAGGGACCTCAGGAGTCCATAACTGTGGAAGAACAGAATGGTACAATATCACAGAATACTTTTTTTTTTTCCTGATCAGTTTAACTAGAGAATTATGACTAGGTAGGGGGTAAACTGTGAAAACATCTGTTCTTATATCAATCTTATGCTGTTTTTCTCAGCAGCTTCTATGTTTTAAGATACAAGACATACCACTTTGTCCATATGTTGGAATTTAGTACCCCTGTGACCATGTTTCAATTTCCTCTAGTTAATAAAAATTTCAAGTTGCAAAATAAAATGTATTGTGAAAAGAGCACTCTTTAACAGATAAAGTGCTAATCAGATGATCTCCTTCTTCTTGAGTGAGCTTTGGCAGTTTATGGTTTTCAAGAGATTTGTCCATTTCATCTAAGTTGTCAAATTTATTGCCATAAAGTTGTTCAGAATGTTCTTTTATTATCCTTTGCAGTGTTTGTAGAATCTGTTGTTAGTAATCTGTGCCTTCTCTTTTGCTTTCCTGGTCAGTCTACTTAGAAGTCTTATTAGGTACATAAATGTTTATCATCTTGAAGTGTTTTTTGTTTGATCTACTCTTTCTCCTCTTTCCTTTTTTTCTGCTTCTTTCAGGTTGAATATTTTGTATGGTTCTATTTTATTTCCTTTGTTGGCTTATTAGCTGTAACTCTGTTTTGCTATTTTAGTGGTTGCACTAGTGTTGCTTTAACTTATCACAGTCTGCCTTCAAATGGTATTACACACTTCACATTTAGTTTAAATGCCTTACAATGATATACTACCATTTCTTCCCTCCTGGCTTATATTTTATTATTATCACACATTTCTATTTTACATATGTTATACACTCCATAACACATTGTTATTATTTTTGTTTAAACAGTGAATTATGTTTTAGAGAAATTTAAACAAGAAAAAGTCTTATTCATTTACCCATATAGTTACCATTTGCAGTGTTCTATATTCCTTTGTGTGGAACAGATTCCTATTTCTATCAAGGATCATTTTCCTTCAGCCAGAGGCTTTCCTTTAACATTTTTAGTAATTCATGTCTGCTAGTGATGAACTCTTTCAGGTTTTGTATGTCTGTTAAGTATTTTTTTAAGGATTTTATTTATTTATTTGACAGACAGAGAGACAGGCAGAGGGAGAAGCAGGCTCCCTGCAGAGCAAGGAGCCCAATGTGGGACTCCATTCCAGGACCCTGGGATCATGACCTGAGCCAAGGGCAGACGCTTAACAGACTGAGCCACCTGGGCACCCTGTCTGTAAGTATTTTGCCTTATTTTTGTAAAGAAATTTTCGTGTTTTTTTTTTTTTTTTTGCTGTTTTACTATCTTATTGCTTACATTGTTTTTAAGAAGAAATCTATAATACTTTGTTCTGCTATAGATATTGTATCTTTTCTTCTTTGACTACTTTTAAGATTTTCTTTTTATCACTGGTTTTGAACAGTTTGATTATGACATGCCTGGGTATAGTTTTCTTCATATGTCTTTTGCTTGGAATTCACTGTATTTCTGGGTTTACAGTTTTTATCAGATTTGGGAAAACATCAGCTACTATTTCTTCAAATGTTTTTTCTGCCTTTCCCCCTTGCCTCTTCTTCAAGGACCCCACAATTACATATGCAGGACGCCTTTTTTTAAATATTATAAAACTTGTTACTCGTTTCTTTTTTAAAATTCTTTTTTCTCTTTGCATTTAATTTTGAATGGTTTCAGTTGCTGTGTCTGCAAGTTCACTAATCTTTTCTTCTGCAATGTCTCATCTGACATTAATCCCATTCAATATATTTCATTTTTTAGATCAATTGTATTTCTTTTATTTTTATTATTTTTCATCACAGTAAGTGAACTCTTTAATCTCCATCCCCTATTTCACCCATCCCCCCACTCACCTCTCCTCTGGTAACCGTCAGGTTGTTCTCTATAGTTAAGAGTCTATTTCTTGGTTTTTCTCTCTCTCTTTTTTTCCCCCTTGCTCCTTTGTTTTGTTTCTTAACTTCCACATATGAGTGAAATCACATGGTATTTGTCTTTCTCTGAGTGGCTTATTTCACTTAGCATTATACTCTCTAACTCCATCCATGTTGTTGCAAATGTCAAGATTTCATTCTTTTTTATGGCTGAATAATATTCCTGTCTCTCTGTGTGTGTGTGTGTGTGTGGTGTGTGTACACACACACCACATCTTCTTTATCCATTCATCAATTGATGGACACTTGGCCTGCTTCCATATCTTGGCTATTGTAAATAATGCTGCAATAAATGTAGCGGTACATGTATCCATGTATTCTTTGGATAAATACCCAGTAGTGTGATTACTGGGTCATAGGGTAGTTCTATTTTCAACTTTTTGAGAAACCTCCATATTATTTTCCACAGTGGCTGCACCAGTTTGCATTCCCACCAACAGTGCAAGAGGATTCCTTTTTCTCCACATTCTTGCTGACACTTGTTTTTTGGTTTTGATTTTAGCCATTTTGATAGGTGTGAGGTGATACCCCATTGTAGTTTTGACTTGCATTTCCCTGATGATAAGTGATGATGAGGATCTTCTCATGTGTCTGTTGGCCATCTATATGTCTTCTTTTTTTTTTTTTAAGATTTTCTTTATTTATTTTAGAGAGAGAGGGAGAGATGCGTGCTCAAGGGGGGAGAAGGGGCAGAGGGAGAGAATCTCAAGTAGGTTCCATTGCTGAGCATGGAGCCTGATGCCAATGTGAGGCTTGATTTCACAACCCTGAGATCACAATCTGAGCCAAAATCAAGAGCCAGACACTCAACCGACTGGGCCACTCAGGCACTCCCATCTGTATGTGTTCTTTGGAGAAATGTCTGTTCATGTCTTCTGCCCATTTTTAATTAGATTATTCATTTTTGGGGTGTTGAGTTTTATAAGTTTTTTATTTATTTTGGATACTAACCCTTTATCAGATATGTCATTTGCAAATACCCTCTCCCCTTCAATAGGTTGTTTTTTTTTAAGATTTTATTTATTTATTTGAAAGAGAGAGAGACAGCTAGAGAGCGAACACAAGCAGGGGGAGTGGGAGAGGGAGAAGCAGGCCTCCCTCCAAGCAGGGAGCCTGATGCGGGGCTCGATCCCAGGACCCTGGGATCATGACCTGAGAGGAAGGCAGACACTTAACGACTGAGCCACCCAGGTGCCCTTTTTTTTTTTTTTTTTAGGTTTTTTTTTTTTTTTTAACAGGGAGAGAAAGAGAGAGGGGGGGGGGGGGGGGGGGCAAAGGGAGAGGGAGAAGCAGGCTCCCTACTGAGCAGGGACCCTGATGTGGGGCCTGATCCCAGGACACTGGGATTATGACCTGAGCCGAAGGCAGATGCTTAATGACTGAGCCACCCAAGCACCCCCAAGATTGCTTTTTAGTTTTGTTGATTATTTCCTTTGCTGGGCAGAAACTTTTTATTTTGATGTAGTCCCAAGAGTTTAGGGTTTAAAAAAAAAATTTTTTTTTTAAAGATCCTATTTATTTATTTGAGAGAGAGAGAGAATGAGAGACAGCATGAGCAGGGGGAGGGACAGATGGAGAGGGAGAAGCAGACTTCCCGCTGAGCAGAGAACCCAACACAGGGCTCGATCCCAAGACCCCAAGATCATGACCTGAGCTGAAGGCAGATGCTTAACTGACAGAGTCACCCAGGTGTTCCCCAACAGTTTAGTTTTGCTTTTATTTCCCTTGCCTCCGGAGACATTCCTAGAAAAATGTTGCTACAGCCAATGTCAAGAGAGATTATTGCCTGGGTTCTCTTTGAGGATTTTTGTGGTTTCAGGTCTTACATTTAGGTCTTTAATCCATTTTATTTTTGTGCATGGTGGAAGAAAGTGGTCCAATTTCATTCTTTTGCATGTGGCTGTCCAGTTTTCCCAATACCATTTGTTGAAGAGAGATTTCTTTTTTTTCCATTGGATATTCTTTCCTACTTTGTCAAAGATTAATTCACCATTTAATTGTGGGTTTATTTTTGGGTTTTCTAGTCTGTTCCATTGATCTGTGTCTATTTTTATTCTAATACCATACAGTTTTAATTACTACTGCTTTGTAATATAACTTGAAATCTGGAATTATGATACCTCCAGTTTTGTTTTTCTTTTTCAACATTGCTTTGGCTATTTGAGATCTTTTGTGGTTCCATATAAATTTTAGGATTGTTTGTTCTAGTTCTGTGAAAAATGCTGTTGGCATTTTGATAGGGATTGAATTAAATCTATAGATTGCTTTTGGTAATATAGACATTTTAACAATATTTGTTCTTCCAACCCATGAGCATGGAATGTCTTTCCATTTCTTTGTGTCATCTTGAATTTCTTTCATCAGTGTTTTATAATTTTCAGAGTACAAGTATTTCACCTCTTTGGTTATGTTTCTTCCTAGATATTTTATTGTTTTTGGTGCAACTGCAAATGGGATTATTTCTTTAATTTCACTTTCTGCTGCTTCATTATTAGTGTATAAGAATGCAACAGATTTCTATACATTGATTTTGTATCCTGTGACTTTACTGTATTCATTTCTCAGTTCTAGTAGTATTTTTGGTGGAGTCTTTAGAGTTTTCTATATAGAGTGTTATGTCATTTGCAAATAGTGAAAATTTTACTTCTTCCTTACCCATGTGGATGTCTTTTATTTCTTTATGATATCTAATTGTTGTGGTGAGGACTCCAGTACCATGTTGATAAATGTGGTGAGAGTGGACATCCTTGTCTTGTTCCTGACCTTAGGAGAAAAGCTTTCAGTTTCATCATTGAGTATGATGTTGGCTGTGGGTTTTTCATATAAGGCCTTTATTATATTGAGGTATGTTCCCTCTAGACCTATCTTGCACAGGATTTTTATCATGAATGATGTTGTACTTTGTGAAATGCTTTTTATGCATGTATTGAAATGATCATATGGTCTTTATCCTTTCTCTTATTGATGTGACATATCATGTTAACTGTTTTGTGAATACTGAACCACCTTGTATCCTGGGAATAGATCCCACTTGGTCATGGTGTATGTTTTTTTTTTAATGTATTGCTAGATTGGGTTTTCTAATATTTTTGCACCTATATTCATGAGAGATATTGGCCTGTAGTTCTCTTTTTTTGTGGTGTCCTTTTTTACATTTACTATTTTTTTAGTAATCTCCATACCCAGTGAGGAGCACAAACTCACGACCCTGAGATCAAGAGTCACACGCTATTCTGACTGAGCCAGCCAGGCACTCCTGTGGTATCTTTATCTGGTTTTGTTATCAGTGTGATACTGGTCTCACAGAATGATTTTGGGAGTTTTCCTTCCTCCTGTATTTTTTGGAATGGTTTAAGAAGAATAGGTATTAACTCTTTAAATATTTGGTAGAATTTACCTATGAAGCCATCTGGTCCTGGACTTTTGTTTTTTGGGAGTTTTTTCATTATTGATTCAATTTCATTTCTGGTGATCGGTCTGTTCAAATTTTCTATTTATTCCTGCTCTAGTTTTGTTAGGTTATATGTTTCTAGGAATCGATCCAGTTCTTCTAAGTTGTCCAATTTGTTGGCATATAGGGTTTCATAGTATTCTGTTACAATTGTTTGTATTTCTGTGGTGTTGGCTGTTATTTCTCCTCTTTCATTAGTGATTTTGTTTATTTGTGTCCTCTCTCTTTCTCTCTCTCTTTTTTTTTGGATGAGTCTGGCTAGAGGTTTATCAATTTTGTTGGTCTTTTCCAAGAACCAGCTCCTGGTTTTATTGATCTGTTCTACTGTTTTTAGTTTCTATATCATTTATTTCTGCTCTAATCTGTATTGTTTCCTTCATCTTGCTGGGCTCGGGTTTTATTCGTTCTTTTTTTTTTAAGATTTTACTTATTTTGAGAGAGAGAGGGAGAGAGAGAGAGCACACACACGAGCGGGGGAGGGGCAGAGGGAGAGAGAGAATCTCAAGCACATTTCATGCTGAGGAACTCCATGCAGGGCTTGATCTCACAACCCTGAGATCATGACATGAGCCAAAATCAAGAGTTGGACACTTAACTGACTGAACCACCCAGTGCCCCTATTTGTTCTTCTTTTTCTAGCTCCTTTAGGTATAAGTTTAGGTTGGTTATTTGAGATTTTTCTTGCTTCTTCAGTTAGGCCTGTATTGCTATGAACTTCCCTTTTAGACTAGCTTTTGCTGTATCCAAAAGGTTTTGGACCTCTGTGTTTTTATTTTCATTTGTTTCCATGCACTTTTTGATTTATTCTTTGATTTCTTGCTGGATAGAGTACTCTTGGATGCAGATTTTTCCCATTCAGCGCTTTGAACATATCATGCCACTCCCTTCTGGACTGCAAAGTTTCTGCTGAAAATCAGCTGATAGTCTTATGGGGTTTCCCTTGTATGTAACTGTCTTCTTTTCTCCTGCTGCCTTAAAAGTTTCTTATCACTAATTTTTGCCATTTTAATGACTATGTGTCTTGGAGTAGACCTCTGTGGGTTGAATTTTTTGGGGGGGAATGTCTGTGCCTCCTCAATCTGGATATCTGTTTTTTTCCCCAGATTAGCGAAGTTTTCAGCTATTATTTCCTCAAATAAGTTTTCTGTCCCCTTTTCTCTCTCTTCTTCTGAGATTCCTATAGATCCAGTGTTACTATGTTTGATGGAGTCACTGAGTTCTGTGATACTATTCTCAATTTGCATAATTTTCAGGTTGGTTACTTTCCACTACTTAGTCTTCCAGGTAATTAATTCTGCTCCATCTAGCTTGCTATTAATTCCATCAAGTGTGTTTTTAATTTCATTTATTGTGTTCTTGACATCTGATTGGTTCTTTTGTATCTGTGTGCTAAGGGTTTCACTGATGTCTTCTACTCTTTTCTCAGGTCCAGTAAGTATATTTATGATCATTACTTTATTTATTTATTTTATTTTTATTTTTTAGTAATCTCTAAACCCTGTGTGGGGCTCAAACCCAAAACCCCAAGATCAAGAGTCACATGCTCTTCTGACTGAGCCTGCCAAGTACTCCTAGGATAGTTACTTTAAATTTTTTATCAGACATATTACTTACATCATTTTGCCTATGTCTCTTGCTGGGGTTTGGTCCTGTTCTTTCATTTTGGATATATTACTCTGTCTCCTCATTTTGTCTAACTCTCTGTGTCTGTTTCCATGTGTTAGGAAAGTCAGCTACTTCTCTCGCTCTTAATGACAACAGCCTTATGAATAAGAGGTCCTGTAGTGCCCTGCAGTGTAGTGTCCCCTATTCCCCGGGCTTGGCCCTTCAGGGAGTGTCTCCTATATGTGTTGCATGTGCTCTGCTGTTGAGTCTTGGCCTCTTTTTCTTTCAGTCCATTTGTTTGCAGAGGCTCTCTGCCTATTACGGGCAGTGTTTAGTCCCCAGTAGGGGTGGGGGTACGTTTTAACAAGGTGCACGGTGGTTGCTTATGAAATGAGACCTGCCCCCTTCCACAGCTGGAACTGAGGTCCTGCAGTGCCAGAAGCATGACTTGGCAGGACAGATTGCTGAAGTGTGATGGGGGGGTTTGGGGGGGCAGGGTTTGGGGCAACAAGTTAGGTAACAAGTGCTACTTCCCGCAGGTGGCCGTTACTTATGCTGGGGGGCAGCAAAGGGAAACGGTGCCTGCCAACTCCCTTGTTCCTAGAGGGGTCTCCCCATGATCCCTGTCTCTCCAGGTCATGGTCTGAGATGAGCAAATCACTCTCCCTCCTGTATGTCCCTCGTATTTTTCAAACTGCTGGTGCTATGCTGTATCTGCATGGGCTGTTTGTCTTGCTATCTTTTTAAGGGCAGGAACTCCCTTCCTGATGCCCTCAGGGCTCTCCCAGAGCTGAGCCTGCTGATTTTTAAAATTCCAGGCTTTAGGTCTCATTGGTTGTAAGAACTCATGAAATTCGGCCCCCCTTGCTTGCAAAGACAAATATGGGGATTCATCTTCCTTATTCATGGGCTCCCTGTTGTGAAATTCTGTTTTTTTTTTTTTTTTTTGGCACCATCAGCTCCCTCCCTACCATGAACGGCCACAGTCTGTTTCACTCCCAAACTGTGTCTTTGCCCTTCCTACCTCCTTCAATATGGCCTCTTCTCTATCTTTAGTTGTGGAGTTTGTTCTGCCAGTCTTGGAGTCATCTTCCACATTACTTATGCTGATGTGAGTGTTATCTAGTTGTATCCGTGGAACAAGGTAAGCTTAGGGTCCTCTTGTTCTGCTATCTTCCCAGCCAACCTCCCCATTTAATATATTTCTTAGTTCTATCAAACACTGTAATTTTATCTCTTGAACTTCAGTTTGGGTCTTTTTTATATCTTCCATATACTAACTTTTGAACATATGGAATAAAGTTATAATTACTATATTAATGTCATTGCTAATTATACCATCTGAGAGTGTTTTGATTGGTTGGTTTTCCTCTTCAGTATGGATCAAAATCTGCTTTGACCACATAGATGAAGATGATTCCAAGAGATTACAAGGCAATGTTTCACAACCAGGAATGATATTGCCTCCCAGGGGACATCTGGTAATGTCTGGAGACATTTTTGTTTGTCCTAACTAGTGAAGCGCCATTGGCATCCAGCAAGTAGAGGTCACTAAATACTGCTAAACATCCTATACTGCACAGGTCAACCAGCCACAACAAACCATTAGCTGGCCCCAATATGTCAATAGTACTGAGTTTGAGGGGCACCTAGGTGGCTCAGTCGGTTGAGCGTCTGCCTTTGGTTTGGGTCATGGTCCTGGGGTCCTGGGATTGAGCCCTGTGTCAGGCTCCCTGCTCTGCAAGGAGTCTGCTTGTCCCTCTGCCCCTCCCTGCCTCCCCCTCACCCCCCAGCTTGTGCTCTCTTTCTCTCTCTTGCTCTTTTTCTCAAATAAATAAAATCTTTATTTATTTATTTTAAGATTTTATTTATTTGTTTGACAGAGAGAGACACAGCAAGAGAGGGAACACAAGCAGGGGGAGTGGAAGAGGGAGAAGCAGGCTCCCCGCTGAGCAGGGAGCCCGATGTGGGGCCCGATCCCAGGGGCCTGGGTTCATGACCTGAGCTGAAGGCAGACGCTTAACAACTGGCCACCCAAGCGCCCCAATAAAATCTTTTTTTTTTCAAAAAAATACTACTGAGTTTGAGAAACCCTGATGTAGAACAATAGAATGAAAGGAACTTGGGTTCCTGGATGATCTCATGGTGCTGAGCTGCATACTAACCTGGACTACAGGCCTATTTTCACGGACTGTCACATAATAAAGAAAAAAAACTTATTTCTTATTTAAGGCACTATATTTTGGGTTGGTATGGCAGTTTATCCTATATTCTAATACAGAAATTGGTACCCAGAAGTAAGGTGCTAGCAAAATTAAAACTTAAAATAAGTTTCTTGGCTTTGTGGTTGAGTGAAAGATAAGGCAAGAAAACAGATATTGCAGAACGGAAAATTGGTGAACCTTTTTATGTCACAATAATGGTAAAACTGTAAAAACTAAAAGGTAAACTGTGTGTGTCTAAGATACCTGTCACTCTAGAGAAAGTGGTTGTTAAGTGGCCTATAGCTTAAACTGATCAAGTACCTTGATTTGAGGCCTTAGGGTTAGAAAATCTAAATTGTCCCCCAAATGGAAGGATAAAAAAGCTCTTTATTTTTTCATAAGTATCTCTCATTAAGACTTCTCAGCCAAAATATAGATCCAGCCAAGAGTCAAAGACCAAATTAAGGGTGTTACCTTCCTACCCAAGCTTGTGGTTTTAGCTGGCCTCAGGGTAACCTCTACTAAAATGGAGGAAGAAGAGAATGGGATGCTAAAAGCAAACAGACAAATACAACAAGAAGACTTAAGAATTATGTCTAGGGAAAAAAAATCTTTGGATCTATTTATTTACAACAAACTAATTAGAAGCAAAAAGACCAAAAAAGCCCACAAAAATATTAATTAATTAATTAATTCCCTAAAGAGAGCAGAAGGCTGGCTTTTAAAAAAAAGCCTATATTTGTTTGATCACTAAAACACCTCTCAGTCTTCCAAATCTCCACAAATAGGAAGCACGCTTTGAAAATTGTACAGTTTCCAAGGAAGTCATACTCATACTTACTCTCTTTTTTTTAAAAAAGATTTTATTTATTTATTTGAGAGAGAGAGTGAGTGAGAGAGAGCATGAGAGCAGGGTGAGGGGCAGAGGGAGAAGCAGACTCCCCATTGAGCAGGGAGGCTAAGGTGGGGCTCAATCCCAGGACTCCAGGATCATGATCTGAGCCAAAGGCAGATGCTTAACTGACTGAGCCATCCAAGCACCCCTCCTAGATAATTACTCTTTTACACTAATTTTGGATGTCACCACAGAGGACAATGGATAATGAAATAGCTCCTAGAGATAAGAACAAGGAGGCAGCCAAATGGGCTAACCAAGAACATTCCTCTACTCCTAGAGCAATAAACTCCGAAAAACCGGTGATTATGGTATGTTTCCCATTCTTCCCTTTCCAAATGAGAACTGTTGCATTTATACTTTTCCCTACAACTTTTGTGCTTTGGGTGTGAGATGAACAGATACCTTGTCACTGGACTTCGAGGAGCCACTCCAGACCTGAGAGACAGGACTGTGCTTCATCCAGAATCCCTTGACTTTGAGCAGATGAAATAACTGAATGAGCTTTTTGAATGACTCCTTGGGAAGGAGTTAGTGTTTATGTGTGAGAATAAAGGTGATCACAGATATGGCGAATGGTCAGAGGGGCAAACTGTGACAGACTTCTTTCCCCCTTCCTCCACTGACATGAGAATTTAACAGGTCACATGGCTGCTGAGCTAGGGTGTATTTCCTAGTTCCCTTGCGCTAAGTGTGGCCATGGACAAAACATATGTCAATAGAATGTCAGCAAAAGTAACATATTCAACTTCTTTACTATTTGCTTAAAAGAAAATTGCTTGCCTTCCGCTTTTGCTTAAAATTTCCCTCTTTCTCTGAATTGGAACTCGGATGAGGCATTGATTTAATTTTAACCACATACACGAGGACAACACCCCAGGAACTGGTGGAGCAAAAACATAGGGAACCTAAGTCCCTGAGTGATCTCATGGAGCTGACCTGCCTGACTTTTTGGACCAGTACTCCTCTTTCTGGAATGGTATGTGTGAACGAAATAAACTATTTCAGTTAAACCACTGTATTTTTTATGGTTCCTCCTTCACGTACTCTTTCTCTTTTTAAACAGCAGCTTAGATTATACCCCAATTAATTAAGGTTACCTATGCCACAAATAAAAGATTTTGCTCTACATTCACTTGGCTTTGCCAAAAGCAAATTTCCTTAGTCAAAAGAAAACAACGAAGGAGGAAAAAAAAAAGACCAAGCCTATGAAGGTTTCAGTTATTGTATTTCCAGTAAAAGCATATTTCAACCTTTTCTCAACCTGCATAAACCAACTATCAATTAAATTTTTATATGCTTCAGTTGAATTTCCTCCAACTAGTTATAATATTGTGATAATATCAATCGATTCCTACAGTGAGTCATCAACCCTGTCAGCACTTTAATGAACAAAATTAGTCTATTTCATGCTGAAAAGCAATACTAGCAACTCTTGCAGATAAAAAGGGTCATAAAAACTTATTGGGCAGGGACATCCTCCGACAAAAGTCTCCTGATAATATCTCCTTATGATCAGCTCATACACAGTGATTGGTCAGAGTGAGAGTTTGAATAGGACCTTAAACAGGATTCAGGGATGACTTCATACATCTTAACGGCTATGAAAGAAGAAATGGATAGGCAGAACTCAGAAATCAAATATTATTCTAGCCAGTCAAGAGGAGAGAATATTTTAATTTCATGATCATTCTTGATAGTGAGTTTGTTTTCATTAGCCTAAATTCATTTATTTGCTGATGTGACAGTGGCTCTGTCTCTGCTTCTGTCCTGTTCAACCAGTGACATTTTACAACTGGGACAACTATCTTTGAGCATACAGTTGATGGGGTTTGGAACACACTATCCCCAAATATGGTACCTTGGCATATTGAATATTTTAAGCTGAAAGAGTTTGAGAAAATAGCAGAAGCAAGAAGGTTTCTCTGACCTTCTCCTGCCCTTCTCCCCTGAAGCAGGTCATAATACCCTCATGTGAGAAGTGCCCTCCCTAAACCTGGAGGAAAGGAGCATCCTTATCTCCAAGACAGAGGGATACTGAGGAGATTCCAAACAAGCAGGCCTAGTGAAATTTCCCCCAGTTTATTACACTTAGCTCCTATTCCCTTCGTCCTACATATTTCTTGACAACTGTTCACTCTTCTCAAACCTCGCATAAAAACACTCTACTTTAACCAGTTCTTAGGGTCTTCTTTTCCTTATAAAGGCTCCCATGTCATGTAAAACATATTAAATGAAATTGTATGCTTTTCTCCTTTTGGTCTTTGTCAGTTTAATTTTCAGATCCAGCCAGTTTTTAAGATGGTTGAGGAATTTTTTTTCCTCTGCTATACAATCTTCAAACAACTTAGATAAAAAAAACCTTTCTTTTCCATTCATAGTACGATGTTAACATGGATTTTTTAAATGGAAGCTGATTTCACTACAATTTGAGTGTCTCCAACTATATATAATGTAAAAAAGCATGGAATTTTGACTAAGAGCTCTAGAATTGAGTATCAAGTAGGAATAATAATGTCTTCTTCACAAGGTAATTGGAGGGTTTAAAACACACACACCGGCCACAGTTTAGTGGTTAAGAACAGCTAAGGTAGAATGGTAAGACAGCCCAGTTCTGGGTCTGGTGTGTCACTCTCCTAACTGAATGACTTTAGCTAACTTAGCTACCTTCTCAAAGGTTTTGTTTCCTCATCTGTAAAGTGGAGATATTACCTGACACAACCAGTTCATAAATTAGGGAACTGTCAACAAACTGTCCAGTTATGGATGCTTGAGGATACAAATCACTGGGTCTTGGTTAATGCCCTGAGCAGAGTAGGTACAAAGTATTATGTTTACTGACTAGTGTTTAAAGATTCAAGAGACCTTTCCCCTCTCGATGAGACAATTTTCTTTTCAGATGTTTGGGTAAAGTCACTAGTAACTCGACTGTATTAACTTGTGAAGCATGTAAATCACACATTGTCCTTCTTTGTAAGGCATTGGAAAAGAAAGCTAATCCAAGGTAGGAGGATTTTATTTAACAACTTTTGAGGAAATTCAAGACTTTGTGTTATAGGGGCATCTGAATGGCTCGGTGGGTTAAGCATCTGACTCTTGAGTTCAGCTCAGGTCATGATCTCAGGGTCAGGAGATCAAGCCCCACTTGATCCATTAGACTCACAACTACTGGAGGACCCAGACTATCAACTCTGCATGCTGTCACACTTGACCCATGACCTGCCAATAATATGCATTCAGTGAGTGCCTGAATGTCTGTGGGCTAAGTGGACTAACCAACTATCACTGGCTTCTCTAAAGGGAGGCAAGAAAGCTGGGATCAAGGACCAAGGTGGGAAATAACCTTGAAATGAAGGCAGAATATACCTTCATTAAAGATAGGAGCACAGGGCGCCTGGGTGGCTCAGTTGGTTAGGCGACTGCCTTCGGCTCAGGTCATGATCCTGGAGTCCCGGGATCGAGTCCCGCATCGGGCTCCCTGCTCGGCGAGGAGCCTGCTTCTCCCTCTGACCCTCCCCCCTCTCATGTACTCTCTCTCATTCTCGCTCTCTCAAATAAATAAATAAAATCTTTAAAAAAAAAAAAAAGATAGGAGCACAGCAGAGGAGGACACAAATGAAGAGAAACTTTTAAGTAAAAGAGAGAAAAGCTTGAATGAGTTGGTGCTAAAATTACTTAGTTTTCTCACAGAAATAGGACAAGGGAGACAATGAATTGTATTGTTCATATCTCCGTCAAGTAACCTCATATTTCTTAGGGTACGTTAAGTCCAAATGAATTACTGACAATGTGGACATGGCATGATTAGTCAACTATCCTTCTTCCCTGGCATTTTGGATTGTCTCATGAGAAATAAATAATGACAAATTACTTCAACAAACTTAAGGTGTTATATAATACATGCACGGTACTGTGATGATGTACTTTTTTTTTTTTCCCCTGATATAGATCCCTAATCCATAAAATGCATTATTTCTGGAACTTTAAAATTCCTCTAGTGTCTTGGGAGTGCCTGGGTGGCTCAGTTGGTTAGGCAGCTGCCTTCAGCTCAGGTTATGATCCCAGGGTCCTGGGATCAAGTCCCACATCAGGCTCCTTGCTCACTGGGGAGCCTGCTTCTCCCTCTCCCGCTCCCCCTGCTTGTGTTCTCTCTCTGTGTCAAATAAATAAATAAAATCTTTTAAAAAATAAAATAAAATAAAATTCCTCGATTATCTTGCACCCCCAATTGTGTTGGTTGTTTTAGCATTTATTAGATAGCACCCTAAAACCACCCTATCATCGAGCTGAGGATACACTAGAGAAAAGTTAAAAAGAAACTAAACATTCAAACAACAGATTATGTTGGGAAGGGAAGCCAATATAAAGGAATGCCAATGGGAAGGGAAGAATTGGAAGCGCTAGACTCTTAGTGTCTATTTCCACAGCAGTAGTGTTTTACTGCCACCAACAGGACAATAGGCATTCCTTCATGGAAATTAAAAAATTAATTGGATATGCAAAAATCACTGCAAATCCAAAAGAAGGTTTACAGTTGCTCCATTTTTTTTCCCCAGGTCTTTAGACTTCTGATTTTGTAACCTGAATGGCAGCCATAGAAACAACAGTCCCAATGTCAGTCCTTCCTTATGTCACCATCTTCAAGCACAGAAACAAGAACCTTTAACCCAAGTTGGTGAATCAAAGACTAGGGAGAACTGAAATCCATTTTCCATTTTCAAGGCGTTTTGCTCTTCACTTCTTGTTCTTTAACCCTGTATGGCTTCAAATATGGTCCTTCAGGGAGAGAGCAGCTGGACCAAGAATCGACCCTTCTTCCCAATGCCAGCAGAAAGAGAAGGGAAAATTGTTCTTGCAGTTAGGCAAGAAAAAGAAATAAAAGGCATCCAGATTGGAAAAGAAGAAGTAAGACCAACTCTACTTAACAGATGATATGATCTTATATATAGAAATACCTAAGGAATACATACATTCACACACACACACACACACACACACACACACAAGCTAAAAATGACGTCAGCAAAGTTTGAGGATACAAGATCAGTATAGAAAACCCATTGTAATTTTAGGTAATAGTAATGAGGAATCTAAAATAGAATTAAGAAAACAATTTCATTTACAATAGCATAAAACAGAATACTTAGAAATATATTTAGCTAAAGAAGTGCAAGACTTTTGTATGCTGAGAACTACAAAACATTGTTTCAAGAAATTAAAGAAAACCTAAATAATGGGAAAACATCCTGTGTTCATAGATTGGAAGATTTAATATTGTTAAGATGGCATTAATCTTCAATTGATCTAAAGATTCAATGCAATTCCTATCAAACTCCCACAGTCTTTTTTTTTTTTGCAGAAATTGACAACTGATTCTAAAATTCATATGGAAATGCAAGAGACTGCAACAACCAAACAATCTTGAAAAAGGAGAACAAAGTTGAGGACTCACACTTCCTGATCTCAAAAGTTACCATAAAATTATAGTAATTAAGACAGTGTGGGGGGCGCCTGGGTGGCTCAGTCGTTAAGCATCTGCCTTCAGCTTAGGTCATGGTCCCGGGGTACTGGGATTGAGCCCCACATCGGGCTCCCGGCTCAGTGATAGGCCTGCTTCTCCCTCTCCCACTCCCCCTGCTTGTGTTCCCTCTCTTGCTATGTTTCTTTTTTTTTTTTTTTATGATTTTATTTATTTATTTGAGAGAGAGAGACACAGCAAGAGAGGGAACACAAGCAGGGACAGTGGGAGAGGGAGAAGCAGGCTTCCCTGCGGGGCTCGATCCCAGGACCCTGGGATCATGACCTGAGCTGAAGGCAGATGCTTAACAACTGAGCCACCCTGGCACCCCTCTTGCTATGTTTCTATCTGTCAAATAAATAAATAAAATCTTAAAAAAAAAAAAAAGACAGTGTGGTACTGGCATAAGGATAGACAAAAATCAGTAGAATAGAGAGTCTAGAAATAAAAGCATGTGCTAACAGTCAACTAATTTTTGACAAGCTTACCAAGATAATTCAATGGGAAAAGAACAGTCTTCTCAACAAATGTTACGGGACAACTAGATGTCCACATGCTAACCAATGAAGCTGTACTCCTACTATATTAGTTAGGGTTGCCATGACAAAGAACCATAGACTAAGTTGCTTAAATAGCAGAAATTAATTTTTTCTCACAATTCTGGAGGCTGGAAGTCCAATGTGTCAGCACTGCTGGTTTCTTCTGAGGCCTCTCTCCTTGACCTGTAGATGGTGGTCTTCTCCCTGTGTGTTCATATGGTCATTCCTCTGTGTCCTCATCTCTTCCTATGAGGACCCCAGTCCTACTGGATGAGGCCCCATCCTAAAGATCTCATTCTAACCTCAATACCTCTTTAAAGACCCTTTCTCCAAATACAGTCAGTCTGAGGCACTAGGGGGTTAAGATTCTGACACAAGAATTTTGGATGGGGAGGGAGGATTCAGTCCCTAACACCCTATCTTACTTCATATACAAAAATAAATTCAAAGTGGACCGCAGACTTGAATGTAAGAGCTAAAACTATAAAAACCTTAAATGAAGAAATCTTGGGAAGTTGGGAAGATGGCGGAGCAGGAGGACCCTGAGCTCACCCCATCCCACGTTTTCAACTAGATCTCACTCACATCCAAGTCAATAAACTGGAGAGCGATCCAGACTGGCAGAACAAACTCCACAACTAATGTAGGAAAAATCTGCATCTGAAAGGTTAGGAAGGTCAGAAAGGTGGAAGAAGGTTGCTTGCAAGAGGGAGAGAGAGCAGAGAAACCAACAGGCCCTCATACCAGGGAGCTCCCCCACAAGAAGACTAATCCCCATAATGTTTGGCTTTAGAAACCAGAGGGGCTGAATTCTGCTCCCCAGCATAAACACAGAGCACCTGTGGGAAGGGGAGCTGCATACTTGCTACCAAACCCCCCAGCAGCGTGCCCTGCCCATAAGTTCTCCCAAGGACTCACCTGCTCCCACCCACTAGCCTCAGCCCTAGGCTCAAGGCAAATTTTGTTAAAGCCATGTATGTGCCCTGCCAAGTTCCTGGGCACACATCCATTGTGGCGCCCAGCCTTGTGTCCCCAGCCACTGTTGTGTGATGCACCTAGCTGAGTATCCCCAGCTGCTGTCCTGCACTGCACCCAACACTGCAACCCCGGCCACCTTTGTGCACTGAACCAGCTGCACCCAGCCATCACTGTGCGCCATGCCCAGCCTTGTGCCCCTGGCCACTCCAGCATGCAGCCCCAGTGGCCGCAACATTTCTGGGGATCCAGCATAGAACTAGTAGCCCAGGGTAAATTTTGCTAACACTGCTGGCCTGCTCCCAAGTTACCCAGAGAGCACACCCCCTCAGAACTGGCCTGCCTGTCTACAGAGAGTAAGCACAGCTCACAACAGGAAGTTGTCTTCACTGAAAGGCAAAGTGACTCAGATACAACAGCAGGGCATAAGCAACACACAAAGACACTCTTCTGAAGTGCCAGGTTCTGGAGACAGAGGACACTGCACTGCAGGCACCCCAGGACCTCATCTTCATAAAGTTACTACTTTCAAGAGCAGAAGACATAGCTGACTTTCTTAACACACAGAAACAGACACAGAGGCACACAAAAGGAAGAGAGAGAAATTTATCTCATATGAAAGAGCAGGACAAGGCCACAGTCAAAGATCTAAGAGAAACAGATATAAGTAACATGCCTGATAGGGAATTTAAAACAATGATCATAAGGATACTCAGTGGAATTGAGAAAAGAGTGGAAGACATGAGTGAGACCCTTAACACAAAGATAAGGAAACATAGCAGAGATAAAAGGCACAATAAGCTAAATGAGAAACACACCTGATGGAATGAACAGCAGGCTGGAAGAAGCAGACAAATGAATCAATGACCTAGAAGACAGAGTGATGGAAAGTAATCAAGCTGAACAAAAGAGAGAGAAAAGAATTAGGCAAAACAAGAATAGACTTAGGGAACTCAGTGACAACATCAAACATAATAAAATTCATATTATAGGGGTCCCAGAAGAAGAAAAGAGAAAAAGGAGGCAGAAAATTTATTTGAAGGAGTAATAGCTGAAAACTTCCTTAATCTGGGAAGTTCACAGACATCCAGATCCAGGAGGCACAGAGAACCCCAACAAAATCTACAAAAGCAGACCCACACCAAACATATTGTAACTAAATTTGCAATACATAATGATAAAGAAAAACTTTTAAAAGCATCGAGACAAAAGAAGTCATTAACTTACAAGGGAAAACCCATAAGGCTAGTTGCAAGTTTTTCAACAGGAGTTTGCAAGCCAGTAGGGAGCGACATGATATATGCAAAGTGCTAAATGGGAAAAATGTGCAGCCAAGAATACACTATCCAGCAAGGCTAGCATTCAAAATAGAAGGAGAAATAAAGAGTTTTTAGACAAACAAAAATTGAAGGAGTTCATGACCACTAAACCAGCTCTGCAAGAAATATTAAAAGGGACTCTTTGAGTGGAAAGGAGAGACCAAAAGTGACAGTACAAAGGCAGGAAACATAAAAGAGGTAAAAATGAATATTTTTGTAAAAAATTCAGTCAATAAACTCACAAAAAAAGGATGTCAAAAGAGAACCAGAGTAGCAACATTTATATCAGACAAGCTAGATTTTAAAACAAAGACTGTAACAAGAGACAAAGAAGAACACTATATAATAATAAAGGTAACAATCCAACAAGAAGATATAACAATTGTAAATATTTATGTACCCAACATGGGAGCACATAAATATATAAAACAGTTAATAAGAAATATAAAGTAATGAATGGTTAATAATACAATAATAGTAGGGGCCTTTAACACCCCATTTACATCAATGGACAAATCATCTAAACAGAAAATAAACAAGGAAGCAATGACTTGGAATGACACACTGGACCAGATGGATTTAACATATATTCAGAACATTCCATCCTGAAAGAGCAGAATACACATTCTTTTCAGGTGCACATGGAACATTCTCCAGAAGAGACCATATATTAGGTCACAAAACAGGCCTCAACAAATACAAAAAGACTAAAGTCATACTATGCGCCTTCTCTGAGCACAATGCTACGAAACTAGAAGTCAACCAGAACAAAAACCTGGAAAGACAAATACATGAAAGTTAAACAACAGGCTACTACTAAACAATGAAGAGGTCAACCAGAAAATCAAAGACTAAATTTAAAAATACTTGGAAACAAATGAAAATGAAAACACAACGGTCCAAAACCTCTGGGATGCAGAAAAAGTGGTCACAAGAGGGAATTATATAGCCATACAGGCTTATCTCAAGAAGCAAGAAAAATCTCAAATAAACAACCTAACCTTAAAGGAGCTGGAGAAAGATCAAACGAAGCCAAGGTAGGAAATAACAACATAGCAGAAATAAATGATATAGATACTAAAAAAAACCAACAGAACAGATCAAATGAAATCAGAAGCTGGTTCTTCGAAAAAATTAATAAAATTGATAAACCTATAGCCAGACTTATCAAACAGAAAAGAGAAAGGACCCAAATAAATAAAACTACAAATGAGAGAGGAGAAATAACAACCAATACCACAGAAATATAAACAATTATAAGAGAATATTATGAAAAACTATATGCCAACAAACTGGAAAACCTAGAAGAAATGGATCAGTTCCTAGAAACATATAACGTACAAACACTGAAACAGGAAGAAACAGAAAATTTGAACATGCTGATAACCAGCAAAGAAACTGAGTCAGTAATCAGAAAACTTCCAATAAGCAAAAGTCTAGGACCAGGTGGCTTTACAGGCAAATTTTATCAAACATTTAATGAAGAATTAGTACCTATTCTTCTTAAACTATTCCAAAAATATAAAAGGAAGGAAAACTTCCAAATTCATTCTATGAGGCTAGCATTAACCTGATACCAAAACCAGATAAACACCAGTAAAGAGAACTACAGGCCAATATCCCTGATGAACATACAAAAATTTTCAACAAAATACTAGCAAACTGAAATCAACAATACATTAAAAAAATCATTCACCACGATCAAGTGGGATTTACTCCTGGGTTGCAAGGGGGGCTAAATATTCACAAATCAATCGTTACACATCACACCAATAAGAGAAACGATAAGAACTATATGATAATTTCATTAGTTGCAGAAAAAGCACTTGACAAAGTACAACATCCATTAATGATAAAAACCCTCAAGAAAATAGCTTTAGAGGAAATCTCAACATAATAAAGGCCATCTATGAAAAAACACACACTAACATCATCCTTAATGGGGAAAAACTGAGAGCTTTTCACTTATGGTCAGAAACAAGACAAGCATGTCCACTCTCACCACTTTTATTCAGCGTGGTACTGGAAGTCCTAGCCACAGCAATCAGACAACAAAAAGAAATAAAAAGCATCCAAGTCGGTAAGGAAGAAGTAAAACTTTCATTATTTACAGATGACATGATACTATATATAGGAAACCCAAAAGACTCCACCAAAATACTGCTAGAACTGATTAACAAATTCAGTAAAGTAACAGGATACAAAAATCTGTTGCCTTTCTACATACCAATAATGAAGTCACAGAAAGAGAAATTAAGGAATCAATCCCATTTACAATTGCATTAAAAACCATAAGATACCTAGGAATAAACCTAACCAAAGAGGTGAAAGACCTTTACTCCAAAAACTATAAAACACCAATGAAAGAAATTTAAGATGACACAAAGAAATGGAAAGATGGTCCATGTTCATGGATTGGAAGAACAAATATTGTTAAAATGCCTATATTACCCCCAAGCAATCTACATATTAAATGCAATCCCTATCAAAATACCAATAGCATTTTTCACAGAGCTGGAACAAACAACCCTAAAATTTGTATGGAACCACAAAAGACCCTGAATAGTCAAAGCAATCTTGAAATAGAAAAACAAAGCTGGAGACATAAATTCCGTGACTTCAAGTATTATTACAAAGCTGTAGTAATCAAAACAGTATGGTACTGGCATAAAAATAGACACATAGATCAATGGAACAGAACAGAAACCCAGAAATGAACACACAATTACATACATGGTCAATTAATCTTAGACAAAGCAGGAAAGCATATCCAATGGAAAAAAGAATATTTAACAAATGGCATTGGGAAAACTGGACTACTTTCTTATACTATACACAAAAATAAATTCAAAATGGATGAAACACCTAAATGTGAGACATGAAACCATAAAAATCCTAGAAGAGAACACAGGCAGTAACTTCTTTGACACTGGCCAGAGCAACTTTATTCTAGATAGGTCCCCTGAGGCAAGGGAAACAAAAGCAAAAATAGATTATTGGGACTACATCAAAATAAAAAGCTTCTGCACAGTAAACAATTAACAAAACTAAAAGACAACCTATGGAATGGGGGAAGATATTTGCAAATGACACATCTGATAAAGGGTTAGCATCCAAAATATATAACGAACTTATAAAACTCAACATCCAAAAAACAAATAATCCAATTAAAAAATTGACAGAAGATATGAACAGACATTTCTCCAAAGAAGACAAAAAGATGGCCAACACATGAAAAGATGCTCATCATCACTTACCATCAGGGAAATGCAAATCAAAACTACAACGTGATGTCACCTCACACCTGTCAGAATGACTAAAATCAACAACACAAGAATTAACAGGTGTTCATGAAGATGTGGAAAAAGCAGAATCCTCTTGCACTGTTGGTGGGAATGCAAACTGATGCAGCCACTGTGGAAAACAGTATGGAGGTTCCTCAAAAAGTTAAAAATAGAGCTACCTTATGATTAGCAACTGAACTACTAGGTATTTACCAAAGGATACAAAAATACTAATTCAAAGGAATACACACACCCTGATGTTTACAGCAGAATTATATACAACAGCCAAATTATGAAACAGTCCAAGTGTCCATCAACTGATGAATGGATAAATAAGATGTAGTATATTACTCAGCCATCAAAAACAATGAAATCTTGCCATTTGCAACAACATGCATGGAGCTAGAAATTATGCTAAGTGAAGTAAGTCAGTTGGAGAAAGACAAATACCATATGATTTCACTTATATGTGGAATTTAAGAAAGAAAACAAATGAGTAAAGGGGAAAAAATAAGAGAGAGAGAGAGGCAAAACAAGAACCAGACTCTTTCCTATAGTGAGCAAACTGATAGTCACCAGAGGGAGGGGGGGGGGGGGATAGGTGAAACAGGTGTTGGGGATGAAGGAGACACTGATGATGAGCACCAGGTGTTGTATGGGTGGGGAATCACTACTGTATTGAAACTAATATTACACTGCATATTAACTAAGTGGAATTTATTTATTTATTTATTTATTTATTTATTTATTTATTTATAAAGAGTTTATTTATTTATTTGACAGAGAGAGACACAGCGAGAGAGGGAACACAAGCAGGGGGAGTGGGAGAGGGAGAAGCAGGCTTCCTGCCAAGCAGAGAGCCCAATGCAGGGCTCGATCCCAGGACCCTGGGATCATGACCCGAGCCAAAGGCAGACGCTTAACGACTGAGCCACCCAGGCACCCCAACTAAGTGGAATTTAAATAAAAACTTAAAAAAAAAAAGGAAAAAATGTGATATATATATAATAGAATATTATTCAGCCATAAAAAAGAATGAAATCTTGCCATTTCCAACATGGATGGAGCTTGAGAGTATACTGCTTAGTGAAATAAATCAGAGAAAGACAAATACCATATGATTTCACTCGTCTAATTTAAGAAACAAAACAAAGGAAAAACATAAGAGAGAGAGAGACAAATCAAGAAACAGACTCCCAGTTAACCCTAACTACCCTATTTAACATTGCAAAACCTACCCAGAGGTCCCTTTACTCTGCTGTACTTTTCCTTTTTCCCATGCACTATTACTTCTCATATACTATGTTTATATATTTGTTATGTTTACTGTTTATTAACTGTATACTGTTAGAACACAGGCTGATGGAGGCAAGTATTTTTGTTATTCTAGTTCATTGATCTAGTCAAGTACACAGAATAGTGTCTATCTCTGAATAGGTGTTTGGTCAATATTTGTTCAATAGTGAATAATAAAATCTGTTTTAAAAAGAGTACTCTGGGTGGGGGGGCGCCTGGGTGGCACAGTCTGTTAAGCATCCGATTCTTGGTTTTGGTTCAGGTTGTGATCTCAGGGTCATGGGATCGAGCCCGGCATTGGGCTCCACACTCAGCATGGAGTCTGTTTAAAGAATCTCTCTTCCTCTCCCTCTGCCTCTCCCCTCCCAACTCTCCCCCTCTCAAATAAATAATCTTTAAAAAAACAAACAAACAAGGGTACTCTGGTGACAATGTGGGACTTGGCTAGGACAGTGGTCATGAGCAGCTGGAGAAAGAGCAGACAGCCATTTCTCTCAGTTCCACTAATAACACCCAAATCTAAGCCATCATCTTCTCTTATCTATCACACTCTAGACACTGACTTTCTTTCACTTTCTTAAGCATATAAAAATCCTCTTTAAAGCCTCATACTTGCTTCTTCTGCCTAGAAGTCTCACTCCTCAGATTTTGGCATGCTAGCTACTTCTTTTCATTCAATTTTCAGCTCAAATACCATCCCTCAGATCACTTTCATTGACAACTGAAAGAAGGGACCTCCCTTCACTCTGCATCAACATCATTCCCCTTCATAAACCACAGCATGTGCTAACACAACTATGTTTGTTTAAGTACTATCTTCCCTTCATCGGAATGCAAGCTCCAAGAATGCAGGGTCCTTCCTTAGCAATACTTTATCACCAGTGCCCAGAAAAGTGCCTAGCACTTGGTAGGTGTTCAATACTTATTACTGAAAGAGGTCACTGCAACAGTCCAAGTTAGAGAGTGTGGTAGCCTAACTGCCAAAGTGGGAAGATTCTAAAAATTCTAAGGAAGTGGAATCAACAGGAGTTGATGACTCAGTAGATGCTGGGAATTAAGAAAAGAAAAGCATTAAGGATAACTTCCAGCTTCCTGCTTTGAGCAGCTAGATAGTGCCTTCACTGAGGTGAAGGTTACTGGAGTAGGCAAAGGGCTGGGAGGGTGTATCAGTTCAGCTTTGGCTTTTGGATTTGATGTGCCTCTGAAACATCCAAGCAGACATGTAAGTCCATGGCCAAATATTTGGATCTGGGCTAAATATAAAGATGAGAGTGAACATTTATAGATGAAAGCAGGGGAATGAACAAGATCAGCAAGGAAGAAGCATCAAGTGAATTCCTAGAGGCTGGAGCTCTGTGTAACTCCAAGTTAATGACTAGGGGAAAAAAAGAAGTAAGCAAAAGTAAAATGAGAAGATGAGAGGGAGATAAAAAATAAGACAGAAGCTAAGGGAGAATGTTTCAGAAAAGGGGAAGTGTTATGTCTTTATGCTCTTTGGATAACTGTTGAGAAATCAAGTAAGATAAAAATGGAAATATGTCCACTGATTTTGTTAGTGACTTCATCGAAAAAACTTCAATATGGGGCACCTGGGTGGCTCAGTCGGTTAGGTGTCTGACTCTTGATTTTGGCTCAGGTAATGATCTAGGGGTCATGAGATTGAGCTTTGTGCTGGCTCTGCGCTGGGCACGGAGCCTGTTTAAGATTTTCTCTCTCTCCCTCTCCTCTTCCCTGCCCCCTCTAAAAAAAAAAAAAAAAAAAAAAAGCTTCAATAGAATGGTAAGGAAAAAGACCATAGTGGAGAGGTTGAAAAGCCAAAACCATCAAAGAGATGCTTCAGAACTTTTAAATAATATAAAAGCCCATCCAAGCTAGGGATCATTCTTCTAAAATTTAGCCATGATCAACTGGCTTCCCTAAAAAAAAAAAAAAAACAACTAGATGTTCCCAAATGAAAGAACATGGGATTCTTCAAAACTGTCTGAAGAGTTTTGTTTGTTTACAATGCCACAAATTAGTATAATAATTCACTTTTTAGGCTGCTTTGTTTTACAACTTGATTTCACTGTCCATAAAAGCACATATTTAGAAATTCTGCTTTTTCAAGAGTATGGAGAAAATGCATTCTCATATTGCTAGTAGAAAGCAATTTTGCAATATGCATCAAAAATTCAAATTTGATTACAGTCTGATCCAGCAATTACATTCCTCAAAGTTTATCCAAAAGACATCATTACATAAGTATGCAAAGATGGAAATTTAAGGATGTTTGTTTAACAGGAAAAGTCTGGAAACAAATGTCCATAAAAATTAAATAGAAAATTGGCTAAGTAAAATTATGGTACACACAATAAGATACTAATCAGTGATTAAAAAGCTAAGGCAGCTCTATGTATATTAATTGTACCTGGGTGCATTTTCATACTTAACAAATTTCCAGACACCAATCATATATTAACTCATTAAACCCTAACAATCCTATGAGATAGGTGTTACTAATATCCCCATTTTAAAGATAGGGAAATCGTAATTTATCTAAGATTGCGGCATAAGCTGTGGGAGATGGGATTTGAACTCAAGTAGCCTGGCTCCAGCATCCATACGTTTTTTTTTGTTTGTTTGTTTTGTTTTGTTTTTTAAGATTTATTTATTCATTTGAGAGAGCGAGAATGAGAGAGAGTACATGAGAGGGGGCAGGGTCAGAGGGAGAAGCAGGCTCCTCACTGAGCAGGGAGCCCGATGTGGGACTTGATCCCGGGACTCCAGGATCATGACCCGAGCCGAAGGCAGTCGCTTAACCAACTGAGCCACCCAGGCGCCCCAGCATCCATACGTTTAAGCACTACGTGTCTATAGTGACACAGAAGATGGTCATAACATAGCATTAAATGAAAAAGAGTCTTGTTCATCAGCATTTTTTGACAGAAAATAATATGTTCATCCTCATACACTATTCCTCTGGATTTATCTCCTATCTCCCATCTCCTTAATTATAATCCTTAAGCCCATATTAAAAATATATGTGTACATATAAATGTACATAGCTAATGAATGCTTACATATTCATAGACTAAAGCATGGGAGGAAGATTTTATAATGAATTTTTATTATGGTTACCTCTAGGGATGGAATTATGAGTGGGTTTTCTTTATCTCTATAATAAGACACAAAATGAAAAACATTCTGTCATTTACTTTTTTTTTTTTTAAGATTTTCTTTATTTATTTGAGAGAGTAACAGAGAGAGCACAAGCAGGAGGAGGGGCAGAAGGAGAGAGACAAGTAGACTCCCCACTGAGTGGGAAGCCTGAAGAGGCGCTTGATTCTAGGACCCTGAGATCATGACCTGAGCTGAAGACAGAACCCGACTAACCCACCCAGGTGCCCCCACCCCATCATTTACTTTTAACCATTGTTTGAATGCAAAGAACCTATTCTGATCAAAAATTCTCTGGCAACATGAAGTGGCTAAGATTAATTCTGACTGATCATTTCTAATCTATTATAATGTACTATATGCGGTGACTATTAAATATTTCATATAACAAATGAATTAGATTGGGGGAATGAATGGACACTGCCAATATCCTAGATGATTTGATGGTGCCACCTACTATAATGAACAATTCATTTAGCTCAATAGCTTTCTAGTTCTTTGGTAGACTATTTCTAACCCAAAAGAAAGTAGCTCCCATTCAGAAAGTAGGTGTCTTTAAATCATACTGAGCAACAGAGACCTTTACTTATATTTATGCTGCTTAAAAATATAATAAATCCAGGGGCGCCTGGGTGGCTCAGTTGGTTAAGCAACTGCCTTCGGCTCAGGTCATGATCCTGGAGTCCCGGGATCGAGTCCCGCATCGGGCTCCCTGCTCGGCGGGGAGTCTGCTTCTCCCTCTGGCCCTCCCCCCTCTCATGTGCTCTCTCTCTCTCTCTCATTCTCTCTCTTTCAAATAAATAAATAAAATCTTTAAAAAAATATATAATAAATCCAGCTTTGCCATTAGTAAAACAAAAGACCTGAGGCAACCTGGGGCCTTGGCTCCCTCAATTATCAACTGCAGAAGAGAATGAAATAGTTTTCTCTGGTTAACACAATTCACAATTCTTTTACAAGTGACACCTGGACATTTAATGTATGCTAATGGATTACTTATGCTGGGTTCATAAGCACTTTGAACTATCCCTAAGTTTGTTATTTTTATGTAAACAAATATACATTCTTTTATACGGCTTACTAGATTAGAAGCTAAATGCTAGTCCCTTTCATATATTTTGGGATATTCTTTTTCCAGGTAGGAGCAATCAGATCGATTTGGTACACTTCAATTCAGCCTACATATACTGTCTCTAGTGCCGTCAGCTCCAGGATTCATACAAGGAAGGGATATAAATATCCCAAAAGTAGTGAGAAAGCTCTCCTTTTAATCTTCTCTAGCTAGGCAAATTCTGCAAGATACTAGATGAGGATCCATGTATTTCCAGAGAAGATTCAAAAGCTTTTCTGCCCAGTGGCCAGAGAATGTCCTCTGCACAGGCCATATCTGGGTTAACATGAATAAAAATAAATGAAAATAATGCAATCAAACCAAAAAAATCCGTCAATCAGGAAGATAATTTACCAGACGGATGCAGTATTAAGCTGACACAGAGTATAGTCCCAATATCCAGACAGGAAATCCTGGGATACCCCCAAAAGACAGACTAAATGTGTATTGAGAGCACCGGTAAAGAAAAGTCACCAAGAAAATGAGGAAGGGCATTTTGGGGAGGATAATGTCTGAGGCTTAAAAGCAAATTAGACAGTATAGGAAAAATCATAACTTTGTTGGACTTCCTCATTACACTTACTTTATGACTAAGTATTGTTTTTAGTCTGAATTACGTAATACTGTCACTGCTTAGGCATTCTAAAAGTCTTATCCCAGCCCTCTACTGAAAAGCATCTTAGAAAGTTTTTGGTTTTAATTTGTCCTAACGAAAAAAGAATTAGAGGTAGAGATCCATGACTTTGCTAAAAGATACATGCACATGTTTTTATTATTCTACTGAAAATATTTTAAATATCTTCCTAATTTCCAAAATAACTTTGGTATAAGAATTGTTCATATCTAAACTCCAAATGATTTAATGTTACAATTTAATGTACAATTTATGAACTTCACAAAAAACAAATGTTTAACAGGATAAGAGGTGAGGAGTACACCCCACTTCTTGATGTACATAGGACCCAGAGTATGTCATGTCTTGGTTTGGGATCAAGGTATTTACATACGGAAGCTCTCCTAAAATACCAAGCGGCACTCTGAAGACATCAAGTCATTATCTTTTGGGAAATTTGGAAGAATGATGGGGAATCTAGAAAGTGAGTTACCTTGTGAATACAACAGTAGTCACAATAATGATAGCTAACATTTATTAGGCAATAACATTTTCTAGACACTATGTTAAGTACTTTTTATGTATCATTGTATTGAACTCTTACAACAATCCCGTAAATTAGTTTCTATTATTATCTCAAAACTCAGGGTCTGAGCACTTAGACTAATTTGCCAAGGTCACACACCAGAGCTGAAATTAGAACCAAATCTGTCTGAGCCCAGAGTCTGCAATTTTAACAACTATGTTTTACTGGGTAAGGGTGAGCCCGCATTTTTTTAATAAATATAGGCAATTATCACCTTCAGTAACAATGTCCTCTCTTACTGAAGGACAAAAACTGACTGATTGGGTTACTTTCACCAACTTTGCAGCAAATGTCTTGCTATTACCACACTGTTAAAGTTCCACTGATATGTTGATATAAAATTCAACAAGGTAATTGTAATTGAATTCTAAAGTGTCTTGTAAATTTCTAGCTCTCAAAGAAGTGCAAATTGAAATGTAGCAGTTTCTTTTTTAGTCAGTATATTATAAAAGCTTTCTAATAATTCAATTCTATGTTTAGGTACCTCCAGGGATGTTATTGTGGTAAGAAGTATTTTAAGAAAAAGGCTGGCATCGTTTTGACAGAAAACAGGTTTTAACTTTTTCTCTTACATCACCCAACTCGTATGAATGAAAACAACTTTATATGTTCCTGGAAGGAGCACTGTGATAGCAAAATTAAATAGATTATAAGAAAAGTAAAGAAGCAAACTCTAAATAAACAAAAACAACAAAGGATGGGAGGAGAATCAGAGTTCCTCACGGAAGTCTTTGTGTTCAAGAATCTAGAATGAGTCAAAGGCTAATCTGAATTATGCCCAATTTAAAGATAAAAACAAACTTACCTTTAGGAGAGCCAAGGCTACATGAAAGATTATATTCAAACCCTGAAATAGAAAAAGGATCCAAATCAATACTGCCACATCTATCATTATGTTATTAAGTCTTTCCCCATACATCTTTAATAAAATCCCTGGTTGCTTTCATCTTCACATACAGTAATAATTAAACCATGAGATTTTTTTTTTGAAAGGTATTTTCCTTCTCTGAGAGGCTTACTGCAAATTTTTCATGCTACTTAATGTTCACATAAAATTGTTTTTACAATAAATTATTTCCCCTCAATCCTTCAATAAATTATTCAATAAACTATTCTTCCTTCAATTTCTGAATTATCTTCATGGGTCTAAGGCTTGTGAAAGTCAAGTTTTTTGATCAAGATGGCAGTGATGCAGAAGTCTAAAATTATTAATTGAAATTTCCAAGTCCCAGTATGTACATCTTGGTTAAATGGCCAGCAATAGACAAAACAAAACAAAACAGTGTTGCTAATAACTGGGATAGATTGTGTGAGGGGAGTTATAAGCATCACACTGGATTTCCACTACTGTTCTTTTGCTTTCAAGTAGTATTTGTACAACTAGAGGTGTAATTAGGGGCTGTGTGCCAGACTTCCTTTTCCTTTTTTTTTCTCTCTGAAAACCAAAGCGGTATCTCTTTAGGAATAAGCAAATAGCTTGTTAAGAAGATATAGTGGAACTGAATTTTGAGCTCTGAGTTCAGCCCAGTGAATCTGAAGAGCTGTTGAGATGTTAAATTCAAAATATAGGAAATCTTAAATGCTTAAGATGACAGAATCAGAAACAAAGTTGCCATGAAATATGCTGTTTCCTTGCCACGCAAGTCATCATACATGAGAAAAAAGATCTTTCAAGTATGAGTTGACATCTCCCATATGTCCAGGGTCTATAGATGTGCCCTCTCCATCTCAGTCACAAATACAGTCTATCTGCCTTGCCTTTTGGATACGGAGTTGTATTATGCAAAAAACTTCTAATAAACCATCTTTTTCCTGTCTCCAAAATCAGAAGTGAGGATTAAGACTAGGTAGTCAGAGTGAATTCCTGTTAAAATTTGCTGATCTTTCACAGTCAACTACCTAAAATATGATCTAATGGTAGAAGGCATGAATGATAAACACAATATATTTGGTTGGAGGTTTGGGGTTTACTCAATTAATTCTTTAAGAAACCAAAAGCAGCAGGAAGTGTAAGAAGGCCAAGAGACAAAACCAAATCAACACAGTTCATCACCACACCACGCAATGAGTCTGGACTAGTTTTGATCACAATTTACCAATTAGGAAAAAAAAAAAAGATTATTGTAGATCAAAAAACTTGGGTTACAATTAAACAAAATTTTCTTTCCTTTTTTTTTTTTTTTGAAGATTTCATTTTTAAGTAATCTCTACACTCAATGTGGGGCTTGAACCTACAACCCTGAGATCAAGAGTGGCAAGTTCCACTGACTGAGCAAGGCAGGTGCCCCCAAAATTTGCTTTCCTCATCCACTAGCTGCTGCCCACTGCCCACTGCTGCCCAAACCTGCAGTCTAAACCTGCTGCCCTGCCCGACGCCCCTCCACCCCACGTCACAGCTGCTTGGCAATGGTGAATTGTTACAACCTGAATGTTTATCAACCTGCCATTATGACTAAGTCCACAATGTCTCTGGATCTTGTTTTTCTAGTCACTGCTTAAAATGTAAGCTCCTCTAGTCTCCAATTCTCTAATCCTTATTATGCTCTGGTCCTTTCTCCTAAGTCAGTCTTCCACCCCACTTCTCCCTCCTAAATCCCTTCAGGGTGCGTGTTGGAAACTCCACTCCATGTTCAACCAACTCTGCTATATTCTCAATCTCTTTGCTTTCACAGGAATAGTGAAATCTCACTGGTTCTCATAACAACATCTATTGTGATTCCCATTTTTCAGAATGTGAACTTGACTAGCCTAAGGTCATATACGTCTTTAGTAGAAGGCTAGGATCCTCCAAACCTTTAATGTCTAGTTTAAGGGAATTTCCACCACTCAGTACTGGTGTAATATACATAGTAAGTGCTTATTTGAGGACAAAATGATTAAACTATACTAGCTATCCCAAAATTTATGAGATTTATTCTTTTCCCTGTGGACCCAACTAGACCAATTTATAGAGTCATCATCAAATTACAGTAAGAAACCCTTTTCTTCAATTATCTCAAAGTCAGACTATTGAACAAGTGAGCTATGAAAAACACCAAGAACTTAAAAATTAAAAAAAAAAATTAAAGACCTCTAAATAACCAAAATAGCTCTAACACCACAAAAATTTATTCAAATTTTAATTCCATATGCACTTCAAATTACTTTGGTGATATGATTTTATAGTTTACAGATGTCAAAAGTAGCAAAGTAAAAGATAAAGTATGTGGTAGATGGGATTAGAGACAAATAGCCTATAGAGATAGTTGTCAGAATTAAAATATTAGATCTGACAGAAATAGAAGATAACACTTTCCTAAAAACTATAAAACACATAGTTGTCTGGGCCCATTTAGTGGGGCCAATAATCCTTCTGTAGTTTACATTAGCTCATAATGATAATTCTGCAGTGTTAATGTTTCCATCATGTTCAAAATATTGTGCTTAAGGAGGAAGCACAGCATGTGTAATAAATAAAAAGTAGATAATTTTTAGTTTGGGAAGCTAAAGAGATAGCTTTCGGTTACCAGAAACAATTTATATATGTAACCTCTTTAAACCATTTCAGAGTAATAAGGTATTACTGCATCTGCTTATTGAAGCTCTGGACATTATCCATGAAAATAAAGAAAAGACCTCACAAGCCTTAAACTGAAATAGGAAAGTGTTGCCAGACTATGCAAACAAGATACTTCAGACCTCTAAGTTGTTGGAAATCAGGAAAAACTTGCTATTTTACCAAGTTCTTTATTTCACTAGAAAATGTATCCTGATTTCTTAAGAGGAGAGTAAAGAAGGCAACCTTAGTTGGATATTTTCTTTGAAATAAGACTTATTCTCATTTGGAAATATAATTAGAGGTATCATTAAATTATGGAAACCTTCCACAGGCCAACATTTGGTCAGTTTAAAAGTGCAGCACCACACACAGGTTGGTTTTAAGATGACAATGTCAATGTCAGCTTCGGTCCTCAGCTTCCTAGCCAACAATTAAGTGAATTATTAGGGAACAACCCTTCACTCCTCCAAGTTACCATGAACTAAATCCTCTATTGTTATTTTATTGTCCATCCATTCTTACATGATCTAACCTTTGACTAACTGAATTGAAATATATTTATTGAAATACATTTTTTTAAAGATTTTATTTATTTATTTGAGAGAGAGAGAGGGCACAAGAGGGGGGAGCGGGAGAGGGAGAAGCAGACTCCCCACTGAGCAGGGAGCCCGATGCGGGACTTGATCCCGGGACTCCAGGATCATGACCTGAGCCGAAGGCAGTCTCTTTAACCAACTGAGCCACCCAGGTGCCCCTATTGAAATACATTTTTTAAAGATTTATTTATTTGAGAGAGAGAGCCCACGCGAGCGAGGCCGTAGGGGCAGAGGGGGAGGGAGAGATTCTTAAGCAGACTCCGCACTGTGTGGAGCCCAACACGGGGCTCGATCCCATGACCCTAAGATCATGACCTGAGCTGAAACCAAGAATCAGATGCTTAACCAACTGTGCCACCCAGGTTCCCCTGTTGAAATATATTTTAAAAAGAAAAAGGTGTCATTTTCAAGATGCCTCCCCTTTTCAGGAATATGTAATCTGTAGCAATTTGTTGGGTACTGAGGGGTAAACAAGCGTTCCTAATAGGACTCAAAGAGTAAAACATTTGGAGAACTATTAAGAATAAAAATAACAATATATTGTTAAGACTACTTATTATTAATGGTACAAGGTCTAACTCCAAGTGCAAGATAATAAATAAGAGCCAACATCCACTGAATACTTCCTATGTGCCAAGAGCTGTAATCACAATGAAAATATGCCCTTATTTAATCCCACAATCCTAAATTCCATTTTAATTCCATCCAAATTAAGACTTAGTCAAAGTAAATTTCCCAAGGTGACACAGCTACTAAGTGGATTTTAAACTATGCAGTGCAATTCTAGAAGTCATTCTCTTAACCACCAAGTTAGAGAAGATAGCCCAATGAAGAAGTGAATGAATGAATAAATCCCTTAGTTGGGGTTATTTAATGTGTCCTCTAATTCCTAAAGGATTAAAGTGATTCCTTCCATTTAAAGTAAATTTTGAATGCAGAGGGGAGAAAGATAACACATAGGTGACTTCTACCCAAACCAAATCTTATTATTTGCCCCATATCAAAAACACTCACAAAACGTAGCTGACTGCTTGCAGGATGTGAGGCCATACAAACCCAGCATGCTGTGGCAAGAAAGGGTCACCACCTTCCCCCAGTGACAACAGACTGAGATCAGTCTTGTGTGCATGAAGAAGTGGCTCCTTAACTGATTGGGAAGCTGCCGTTTCAAAATTCAATCATAGCCTGGCAAAATCTTCACTTTGAAGAACACCTACAAGTAATTGCCCCAAATTAAATAATTGCTCCAAAGTGCAGATCGCTGTGTTCCCGTGTAGGCCAACAATCGAGCACCCACAATCCTGCATGAAGAAAGGCTGACAGCAGAGCACTCACTGAAACAAAGACACTGAACATTTGGCTCTGATAAGCAGGCAATTGTGGGCTCCGAGGGGGCTGACAGATTGTGTGAGAAGCTGTCAGGAGCTACGCTGACAGCGCCGAGAGCAAACGCTGAAGAGGAAGTGCCAAACAGTGCCAAGTGCGCATCAGCGCCTGGGTCCTTAGGGATCAAAACAAAAGGGAAATAAATAGTATGTGGAAATGGAAATCCTAACAACAAGGCAGTGAGAAATGATCAAACCAGAACTGGCCAAGGTAAATGGAGCAGGCCCACAGACAAACAGCTAAAGCTAGAGGGAATGTGTGCTGCCCTTTCTGACCCGACCAACATGGCATCTACCATCCCAGGAAGGGGTAATGACTAAATGAAATAGCATATAATAAGCATATCAAAGGAATCAGCACTTGGTAAGTATTCAATAAATGCTAGCATATATTATTAGGTTTGCATATTTATTGCTTATCATATTCTTTTTTTTTGAGGGGGGAGGGGCAGAGGGAGAGGGAGAGAGGGAATCTCAAGCAGGCTCCACACCCAGTGCGGAGCCTGAGGAGGGCTCAATCTCACAATCCTGAGCCAAAATCAAAAGTCCGATGCTTGGGGCACCTGGGTGGCTCAGTTGGTTGAGTGACTGGCTCTTGATTTCAGCTCAGGTCATGATCTCAGGGTCCTGGCACTGAGACCCTTGTCAGGCTCCGTGCTCAGCGTGGAATATGCTTGAGGATTCTCTCTCTTCCTCTCCCTCTGCCCCTCTTCCCACTCATGCTCTCTCTTTCCCTCAAATAAATAAATAAATAATAAAGTTTAAAAAATGGAAAAAAAAAAAAAAAGAGTCGGGTGCTTAACTAAGCCACCCAGGCGTCCCTTTATATTTTTCACTTAATTCTCTCAATTACTTCATGGCATATGTGTCACTGCCACCATTTTAGAGATGAGGAAACTGAGGTCCAGAGACATCACTCTGTTAGTAAATGGGAAAACCAGGTCTAGAACTGATGTCTGTCAGACAAAACAAACAAAAAACAAAAACAAAACAAAAAACAACAACTCCATAGCTTTTTCACTAATCCCACCTCTACTGCAATGAGACTTTGGTTAGCTATCTGTGATGAATTAAGGATTTTGACACTTCTCCCCATTGAGAGGTAGGACCTTTGTCCTCTCCTCTTGAATCTGGGCAGACTATGCTACTGCTTTGACCAATAGATATGGTAGAAGTGAAGTTATGCCCATATTCTGGGCCCAACCCTTAAGAGTACAAGCTTCCATGCCCCATCTCCTAGAGTGCTCCCTCTGGAAGGCCAGCCACCATGTAAGTACAGTTATACTTAGACCCCATGCTCTAAGAAGCCAAACAGAAAGGAAATGCCCTGCAGGACAAGATGCCATCCATAAGTAACACAGGCCAGGGGTCACCCAGGTGCCAGATACGTGAATGAAGTTATCCTGAAAGTGAATCCTCCACCCTCAGTTGCCCCAGTTGCTACGATGTGGATCAGAGATAGACCACACAGCTGAATCCTTCTGAAATTCCTGACTTAGGAAATTGTGAATAAAATAAATGGCTGTTTTAATTTTTAAAAACCTTTCATTTTGAAATAATTTCAGATTTAGAAAAAATTTGCAAAAGTAGAGCCAAGAATTTCTGCATACCTTTAACTCGGCTTCATCAAATGTTAACATCTTACATAACTACAGAACAACTATCAAAACCAAGAAAATAGTGCTCAAATTTGGTCAAATGTCCCACTAATGTCCTTTTCTGGTCCAGGATCCAATCCTGGATCATATATTACATTATGTTGTCACGTCTCCTTAGTCTTCTTTCATCTACAACAGATAGCAGATGAAAGCCTTTGTCTAATAAACTTGATACTTTTGAGAAGTACAGGAGAGTTATTTTGTAGAATGTCCCTCAATTTGATGTGTCTGATGTTTCCTTACGATTAAGCCTAGATTATGTATTCTTGGCACAATAACACAGAATCATTGTTGTGTCAGGGCTTCGTATCAGGAGGCTGCATAGTACGTCTCACTCCAAAATCACTGTTTTAAAGCCGCTCAGGTTTCATACAGCTTCTAATGCACATCAGGTAATCAGAACAGAATGAATCCCTTTGGGCTCCTCTTTGGGTAAGATAAATTTCTTACTTCTGTGATCTGAAAAATAATGCATTTTTCCATGGAAAGAAGATAGTGACAGATAATTACTATGCAAATATAAAGAAATACTGGCTGCTTTTAAACATTGAGGTCTAATTGCAAGCCTAGTGTAACACGTTAGCCAAAACGTATTTTACTTTATTCTTCTCATACTGTAAGCTCTTTAAAAATTCCATCTTTTAGGTTGACTAAATAATGGAGTTTGATGGAGTACTCAGCAAAATGATGTATTTTAGGTTTGGGTTTTGTTTCTGGATGCCCACTAGAGGTCAGGATTGCAGCACTGAAAACCAAGCAGAAGCTTAAAAAATTTCAGGAGTTTTGCCTATAAATTCATTTAAGTCCTAATGTTTTAAAACCCTTACGGCTAAGTCCTCCCTTATGTCTACTACCCATTTACTAATATATATAAAATATAACAAAACTTGCACCATTCCAACCTTCCCTTTCCCCCAATTTTATTATATGTTTTTCATTTTTATTATAGATACATTTGTTAGTTTTTTCATGAGTAGGAGTTCAAGAATGTGAAGGGACAGACATAACCTATGAATGCATCTCTCTAGTTGCAGGTGGGTTTTTTTTTTTAAATCTTTGCTTGACTTACATTTGTTTGTATAAGTGAAGTACTAAATAAAGGTTTATCTACAAAGTCTGATTCCTTAATTTGAGTGGCCCTGGGAAAAATACTTAGTGGTTCGTGAAAACTGAATTTAATAAACCTTTTAGAAACAAAGGAGACAGGGGCGCCTGGGTGGCTCAGTCATTAAGTGTCTGCCTTCAGCTCAGGTCATGATCCCAGGGTCCTGGGATCGAGCCCTGTATCAGGCTCCCTGCTTAGCGGGAAGCCTGCTTCTCCCTTCCCACTCCCCCTGCTTGCGTTCCCTCTCTCACTGTATCTCTCTCTGTCAAATAAATAAAAATATTTTTTAAAAAAAAGAAACAAAGGAGATACAATAAGAGAAATTAAGTCAGATTCCAGGTTTTCACAAATACTTATCAAATCTGTGTGCCAGGCATTCTGAAGACTACCTAGTATATACAATCACTTGTATGTTTCCATGATGTGTAAGTCATTTCTCCACCAAGGGAACTTCCAGACTAGGATTAGAGATAAAAATATAAGTAGGTAACACATTACTCCTGGCTAACAAAGGAGAGGTGTGACCTGGAAAGAACTTCATAGTTCCTATGAAGGTGCCTTATTGGTGATGAACACTGTCAATCACCCTTCTGTTCTCAATCCCCTTATGTCACAATGAGCCTTAGATTATACTGTCTTCCAGCTACAGTCGTCAATCAACCACCCCAGGCTATGGGGATGTTTTTGATGCCCTTCTTAAAGAAAAAGACTTCTACCAATTCCTAACTACCAGCTTCTCTTGATCCTCCCTTTCCTCCAATCTCCTGCTAGAGTTTCTATTGACCCAATTCACCCAAAAGCCAGAAGGTACGGGAGCCTTGTTATTAGAGTTTTATACTTTTTAAAAATTTTTGTTTATTTTTTAAGAATATTTATTTATTTGAGAGAAAGAGAGAGAGAGAATGAGCAGGGGGGAGAGGGAGAGGGAGAAGCAGGCTCCCCACCATGCTGGGAGCCTGATGTGGGGCTCGATCCCAGGACCCCGGGATCATGACCTGAGCCATAAGCCACCCAGTTGCCCCCTTATACTCTTTTTAAAAAATAATAAAAATGATCTTTAAAAATCCCCAAACACCTTAATCTAAATTCAACAAATATTTAGAGAACACCAACTATGTGTTCAACATGGCATGGAGGGGTTCTGAAAAATTTAAAGAAATATATATATATACATATATATATATTTTAAAGATTTTATTTATTCATTCGAGACACAGAGACACACAGAGAGAGAGAGAGAGAGAGAGAACAAGCGGGGCAGAGGCAGAGTGAGAAGCAGGCTCCCCACGAGCCAGGAGCCAGACGCAGGGCTCGATCCCAGGACCCTGGGATCATGACCTGAGCCGAAGGCAGACGCTTAACCATCTGAGCCACCCAGGTGCCCCAAAGAAATATATTTTTTAAAAATCAATACAATTGGGGAGGCAAGTCACATGCAAGGGTTAGAGAATAGAGCAGTATTTGGTTACAATGTGTCAAGTTATTTTGTTGGGATTCCTCGTGATTACACACCTGCAGAAAAATGCAACAGGCAATCAAAATGTTCAGAATAACTTGAGTAAGAGCAGTGTGAAGTCTTCTTTGGAACTTGACCTAATTACAATTGAACTAAAACAAGATGAGGATGACAACTAAGGTTTTCCCTTTGCAATGCTAAATCCAGGGACTTCATTGGCGGTACCCACTCCCCACAAACCCCACCCTTCTTAGTGATCTCAGAGCTGTGGGGAAATGAAAACTAGGTTCTTCTCAAGGAACTCCCCCATATTAGATCATGCCCTGACCTTACCATATGTTTTCTCTACTTAGAACATTCCTCTCTCCTTACTTAGATATTCCTCTCTTTCTCTAGGTCTGAGTTTCAATGCTAATTCCTCTGAGAAGGTTTTCTTGGTGTTCCACGACTGTGTTAGGTACCCCTTATCAGGGCTCTTTAAAAGCACACTGGACTCTCCTTATCACAGCACTCACCCACTGCTTTGTAACCAGTCTCTATTTACCGCTGTCTATTTCCCTGTAAGTTACATGAGGGCAGAACCCTGCCTATGTCTTCACTGGTGTATTTCCATCACTCAGGACACTACCTGCAACAGAGTAGGTGTTCAGTATTAGTTGAATGAATAGATGAAATGAATAGGATTGTTGGGATCAAGGAAACAGAGCTTTAATGAGAATGAAAAATCATGAAATGATGGGGTGCCTGGGTGGCTCAGTCGGTTAAGCGTCTGACTCTTGGTTTCAGCTCAGGTCATGATCTCAGGGTCCTGGGATGGAGCCCTGCATCGGGCTCTGTGCTCAGTGGGGAGTCTGCTTGAGATTCTCTCTCTCCTTCTCCCTCTGTCCTTTCTCCTCATTCTGTCTCTCTCCAATAAATAAATCTTTTAAAAAAAAATCATGAAATGTTCCTCAAACCAGTTTTTTCTATAATTTCTTGATATAAACTGCATACTTTTTTTGGTTGTTAAGCCTCATTTTCAGGTTATTTGGAGAAATATACAAATTATGTTCAGTTCTTTCTTAAATATGAACAGTGAGCTCCTGAACAGTAACATTAAAATAAAGACATGTTATCTTTCCTCTTCTTCTATCCCACTCTGAAAATGGGGGTAAAATGCATCAGGGTGATGTGCTCAGGAAAAGAAAGCCAATCACACATTTATCACTGTCTTTGCAGATAAGCAGAAGCTGATATTTTAAGCACTCCCAAAGCCGAATCATGGAGGAGAAAACCCAAAAACAACTCAAGAACTTGCAGTCAAAAACACAGTTGAGAGGATTTAAAAGCCTCAATATATTGTATGTAATTTGCGTGGTGATGAGTCAGTGAAAGGCAGCAATTAGACTAACACACCAGGGAATGCTCTAGATCATCAACTCTTACCCCATCCAAGGATTAAGTCCTGAGGTTTGTGTCAGGTGGGGAACCATTAATGAGTGTATTCATCTTTGGTAGGCCTTTCTCTTTCTTCTGTCCTCACTCAGTAGATGGGTAAATGTTAGTGAAGCTTAAACACTAGGGACAACAGGAGCATAAGTAATACAGGAGGAAAGCACTGTAAGAGAGTTGGTTTTTGTTTTGTTTTGTTTTAGAGAGGGAGGGGGATGTGGGGCAAAGGGAGAGGGAGAGAGTCTCAAGCAGGTTCTGCACTCAGGACAGAGCCCAACTCGGGGCTCAATCTCACAACCCTGAGATCCTGACCTGAACCGAAATCAAGAGTCGGATGCTTAACCGACTGAGCCAGCCAGGAGCCCCTGAAAGAGAGTTTGAAAAGTTAAATCAGGTAAACAGCTCCACAGTTGCCTGCCATGTCTCTCTGAAGGTATGAGAAGGATGTCACTAATTTCAGAAACTCACAACTTTTTGGTTAATCACCAGATGGGATTTTTTCTTTTTCTCCACCTCCTGCCCCCCTGCCACTTAGAGCCACTAGCAGCCTGGTCTGAATAAAAAATGCAGTGGAAACTTTAAGAATTAGGATGATTTATGCTGAAGACAGCCAAGGAGCCCCCGCTTCTTTCTGTCTCATAGGTAGGTGTAGCCTCTTTCTGCCAAGAGCTACATGGGACTTAGCACCAACTAGCCAGACCATTTCACAGGTAGCCATACATGGTAAATCTTAACTGCAACCATCTTTATAGCACTTCATTGCAAAGAACTGCATCTTTGGGGTAAATACCCAGTAGTGCAAATGCTGGGTCATAGGGTAGCTCTATTTTCAACTTTTTGAGGAACCTCCATACTGTTTTCCAGAGTGGCTGCACCAGCTTGCATTCCCACCAACAGTGTAGGAGGGTTCCCCTTTCTCCGCATCCCTGCCAACATCTGTCATTTCCTGACTTGTTAACTTTAGCCATTCTGACTGGTGTGAGGTGGTATCTCATTGAGGTTTTGATTTGGATTTCCCTGATGCTGAGTGACGTTGAGCACTTTTTCATGTGTCTGTTGGCCATTTGGATATCTTCTTTGGAAAAATGTCTGTTCATGTCTTCTGCCCATTTCTTGATTGGATTCTTTGTTCTTTGGGTGTTGAGTTTGATGAGTTCTTTATAGATTTTGGATACTAGCCCTTTATCTGGTATGTCATTTGCAAATATCTTCTCCCATTCTGTCGGTTGTCTTTTGGTTTTGTTGACTGTTTCCTTTGCTTTGCAAAAGCTTTTTATCTTGATGAAGTCCCAATAGTTCATTTTTGCCCTTGCTTCCCTTGCCTTTGGCGATGTTTCTAGGAAGAAGTTGCTGCGGCTGAGGTCAAAGAGGTTGCTGCCTGTGTTCTCCTTTAGGATTTTGATGGACTCCTGTCTCACATTGAGGTCTTTCAACCATTTGGAGTCTATTTTTGTGTGTGGTGTAAGGAAATGGTCCAGTTTCATTCTGCATGTGGCTATCCAATTTTCCCAACACCATTTGTTGAAGAGACCGTCTTTTTTCCATTGGACATTCTTTCCTGCTGTATCAAAGATGAGTTGACCATAGAGTTGAGGGTCCATTCTGGGCTCTCTATTCTGTTCCATTGATCTATGTGTCTGTTTTTGTGCCAGTACCAGGCTGTCTTGATGATGACAGCTTTGTAATAGAGGTGGAAGTCCGGAATTGTGATGCCGCCAGCTTTGCTTTTCTTTTTCAACATTCCTCTGGTTCCATACAAATTTTAGGATTATTTGTTCCATTTCTTTGAAAAAAGTGGATGGTATTTTGATGGGGATTGCATTGAATGTGTAGATTGCTCTAGGTAGCATTGACATCTTCACAGTATTTGTTCTTCCAATCCATGAGCATGGAACATTATTCCATTTCTTTGTGTCTTCCTCAATTTCTTTCATGAGTATTTTATAGTTTTCTGAGTACAGATCCTTTGCCTCTTTGGTTAGATTTATTCCTAGGTATCTTATGGTTTTGGGTGCAATTGTAAATGGGATCGACTCCTTAATTTCTCTTTCTTCTGTCTTGTTGTTGGTGTATAGGAATGCCACTGACTTCTGTGCATTGATTTTATATCCTGCCACTTGACTGAATTCCTGTATGAGTTCTAGCAGTTTTGGGGTGGAGTCTTTGGGGTTTTCCACATAAAGTATCATATCATTTGCAAAGAGTGAGAGTTTGACTTCTTCTTTGCCGATTTGGATGCCTTTTATTTCTTTTTGTTTTCTGATTGCTGTGCCTAGGACTTCTAATACTATGTTGAATAGCAGTAGTGATAGTGGACAACCCTGCCGCATTCCTGACCTTAGGGGGAAAGCTCTCAGTTTTTCCCCATTGAGAATGATATTCGCTGTGGGTTTTTCATAGATGGCTTTTATGATATTGAGGTATGTACCTTCTATGCCTATACTCTGAAGAGTTTTGATCAAGAAAGGATGCTGTACTTTGTCAAATGCTTTTTCTGCATCTATTGAGAGGATCATATGATTCTTGTTCTTTCTTTTGTTAATGTTGGCTGCTTGTATTTTTAAAAACTCCCCAGGAGTCTCTAATATGGATCCAGACTGAGAACTGAGAATTACCTAAAGTTTGCAATCCAACTGCACATTAGAATCACCTAGGAAGTTTTGATAACACCTCGAAGTCTAATTTAATTGGTCTGGGTGGGGCCAGGTGATTATAAAATGCAGCCAAGTGTGAGAATCACTGTACAATGCCTCTAACAAATGCACCTTAAAATTCTTTAACTTAAAGTCCTCTTACAGGCCAAGATGTCCATCGATAGATGAATGGATAAAAAGATGTGGTATATATATACAATGGAATATTATGCAGCCATCAAAAGGAATGAAATCTTGCCATTTGCAATGACGTGGATGGAACTGGAGGGTATTATGCTGAGCGAAATAAGTCAAACAGAGAAAGACATGTATCATATGACCTCACTGATATGAGGAATTCTTAATCTCAGGAAACAAACTGAGGGTTGCTGGAGTGGTGGGGGGTGGGAGGGATGGGGTGGCTGGGTGATAGATATTGGAGAGGGTATGTGCTATGGTGAGCGCTGTGAATTGTGTAAGACTGATGAATCACAGACCTGTACCTCTGAAACAAATAATACATTATATGTTAAAAAAAAAAAAGAAAAGAAGATAGCAGGAAGGGAAGAATGAAGGGGGGGAAACTGGAAGGGGAGATGAACCATGAGAGACTATGGACTCTGAGAAACAAACTGAGGGTTCTAGAGGGGAGGGGGTGGAGGGAGGGGTTAGCCTGGTGATGGGTATTAAGGAGGGCATGTATTGAATGGAGCACTGGGTGTTATATGCAAACAATGAATTATGGAACGCTACATCAAAACTAATGATGTAATGTATGGTGATTAACATATCATAATAAAAAAAAAGTCCTCTTACAGATATCTCATAATATTTAAAATGTTTCTAAAGGTCACCTATGCCAAGGTTTTAAAGTCAAACATCAAAGCTAAATGTCATTAAAAATAATGTGAATTGTGCTGTAATTGTATGCTCAATTAACTAAAAGTTATGGAATCTAGATGAAAATAATGATGATAATAGTAAAAGTGACTAATATGTTTTTAAGAAATAAGACTGATATTGTGCTCAGTTTCATCTTTTTAGAAACTGAGGTTAGACAAATGAAGATGTTAAAGAATCTCTCTGGAATCTATTAATGCTGATCATACATTATTTTTTTAAAAAAGCAGACCACATTCAATTCTCTATTGAATACCCCTTTCAAGTGTATTCATATAGGTCATAACCTACCAAGAAAAGATAGTTGATGTTTCTCTACAGTAGTAAATCAATATATCATATTTTATGTGAATTATGCATAAAATTTTAGCAAGTACTTGAAATTATATTTATGAATTAAAAAATGAATACATAATGATGCAATCATAAAATGATAGCTAAAAGCATGAAAGTTGGGATGCACTTCAGGCTAGCCTATATACCCCCATCAGATCATTTGTCAGCAGAAAAAAAAATAGAGTGGTCACTTGGAAAGTTGTTGAAAATATGTTACTTGTATCAAACTTCACCAATGTCTTCAGGGACATGTGTATGTCTGTATGTGTATGTGTATATATTTGTATACAGCTGGTATTCTATTTTAAAAGGAAGCCATAAAATTGGCTATTTAAAAATCTACAGGAAATACAAGGAAATGAGTTAAGCTTTATAAAAATGTAAAGAACTGAAAGTGATAAAATTTGGCAGATTAACGATGAGAAAAGAATGGCATATAATGAAAGCCAAGCAACAGAATATCAAGTTAGCAGATTAATTTTATGAAATGGGTCATAAAAGAGATTTCAGAGAAAACAAGCTATCAATAATATTTCCTTAAATAATTTCACTGAAAATCAATATTTGCTCATCAATCACAAATGTGTTCTCAAATTTTAACATAAATACATATTACTTGCTTGACCAGAAATCACATTCCTTACAAGAAGCGACAACAATATAAATGCTTTCAAAAATAGTAATAATTTTAACAGCAATCTGAAAATTTAATCCTTAAACAGAAAGTGTTTATAAAATAGAAATGACAAATTTTTTAAGTGTAACAAAATATTCTGGTGAGCAATTAATTTTCCTTGAATACTAAAAACAGTTGTAAATTGAAAAAAGTCCTATTTTCTATAGCTTTATGATGTGTCTACACAGCATTTTTGCACAGCAATCACAATACCTTAGAATATACTTTTCTTACTTTCACTTTTCCATTCACATATCAGGCATATGTAAAACCTACAACTCTGACCAGGGAGTCATCACAATTATCCACTTTTTTAGAAAGCAAAAAGAAAATGAGTTTCCAGTCTATTTTTTTTTTAAGATTTTATTTATTTTAGCAAGACAGAAGTGCGCACATGCGCACCCTCAAGTGGGGGGAGGGGCAGAGGGAGCGGGAGAGAGAGAGAAAGAGAGAGAATCCCAAGCCAACTCCCCGCTGAGCGAGGAGCCCCATCTCATAACCCTGAGATCATGACCTGAGGGGAAATCAAGAGTCAGGTTCAACCGACTGAGCTACCCAGGTGTCCTTCCAGTCTATTTTCTTTTCTTTTGTTTTTTTTAAAGATTTTATTTATTTATTTGACAGAGAGAGACACAGCGAGAGAAGGAACACAAGTAGGGGGAGTGGGAGAGGGAGAAGCAGGCTTCCCGCGGAGTAGGGAGCCCGATGTGGGACTTGATCCCAGGACCCTGGGATCATGACCTGAGCCGAAGGCAGATGCCTAACGACTGAGCCACCCAGGTGCCCCCCTCCAGTCTATTTTCAAGAAAGTACTATTATTTATGTAGTAAACCATCTTGTGTTAGCAATGAGCGATCATGGAACAAAATACCCAGGACTTCAGGTACATGAAGTATATTTAGTCTTTTGACTGCTTTAGAATATAATTCAGCTCACTCAAAATATGTTAAGCTGTGAAACAGATGGGAGAGCTTGTTCCTTTATTAGGAGCTGACCAAGAAAAAGTATCCACCTAAAGCAGGCAGATAATTAAATCACTCCTTAATGAAAGCTCTCTTCCAAGAAATCCTGGCCTTACATCAAGAAATTATACTGGAAATCACAATTCTACCTCCCATAGTGAGGAGGAGATGTCCTCACTTAAGAAAAGATGGAAGAATTAGTTCAGCTAATTTGATCTGAGATCTACTAAATGACAAAACAAAAAACCCAAGTTAAAAGTGAGAGCTATGACAAAGCAAAGAGACCTAATTAACACAAGACACTATAGCAACAGGAAAATATAGAAGTTGCTGCAAATATTCTATAATTCTAAGGAAAAACTCTAGAAGCCCTGGGAAATTCATTCCTATTTAAACATAGTAAATTAAGCCTACTATTAAACAATCTGGAAATTCACTGTAGAAATTCATTAATAATATAAACCAAAAAGTTTCAGAGTGGGGTTAAAATATCTGTACCACAGTTCTATTTCTGCTACTGACTGGCTTAGGTAAATGTCTCAACCTCTGGGAGTAAGAATCCTAAGTAATAAAACAGAGAGCACCAGTTAAGAATAATGAAGAGGGGTTTGATAAAAGCTCACTTTCTGGGTCTTATTCTGGAAGATCCTGAGTCAGCAAGTCCAGGATGGGCATGAATATCTATTATATATTTTAGCACCCTCCAGCTCCTTCCATTGCAGTTGCTGGGGTGTAAGTCACTGGTAAAATGTCTTTGTGATTATTTCCTGAAGGCTTCCTGTCTCTCTAATTGGGACTTAATTTCCCATGCTCCTTGCATCAGGGACCTCATTTCCTTCCTTTAGATGCTCAAATGACCAGGAAAGAAGTTCAGCTTGAGGTAATCACCTCCTGAAACTCTCTGTGATTAAGGGTCTCCTGACTCCCATGCCTCTCAAAGGAGATATACTAATGTCCATTTATGTTCTGACCATTCTCTACATTTCTTCTATTAAGATTATTGCTACCCCATCCCTCCAGCAACCCTCAGTTTGTTTCCTGAGATTAAGGGATGGGGTGGC